>NC_135902.1:13420251-13627635 GCF_964194155.1 Cetorhinus maximus
AGACAAAGGCAGCAGATAGATGGAAACACCACTACCTGCAAGTTCCCCTTCAAGACACTCACCATCCTGACTTGGAAATATATCGCCGTTCCTTCACTGTCGCTGGGTCAAAATGCTGAATATCCCTCCCTAACAGCTCTGTGGGTGTACCTACACCACAAGGACTGCAGTGGTTCAAGAAGGCCACTCACCACCACTTTCTCAAGGGCAACTAGGGATGGGCAATAAATGCTGGCCTAGCCAGCAATGCCCACATCTCATAAATCAATAAAAAAAATTCTAGACCCCTAAACTACTGAAAACTGCTTCTATCAACCCTGTCCCATTTTTCCATAATTTTAAGCACTCCTATCATAATAACCCGTAACCTGTCTTTTCTGGAGAAAAAAAATTTCCCCATTTTTCAAGTCTTTCTTAGTATTCGGATTCCCTCACTCCAGATAGCATCTTAGTGAATGTGTGTTGTGTCCTCCCTAAAAGCCTCAGTATCCGTCCTATAATGTGGATCCCAATTCTGCGTACAGTACTCTAACTGTGGGCTCATTAAGGTTTTATATGAGGGTTCATCGTTCCCGGGTAGATTTCAAGTTCTATTAAGGAGGGTTGAGGTTTTAGTTTTAGTGGAATGCTCATTGCCAAAGTTAAAATATTTTTTAAAAGTTGAAGTTTAAAAGATTGAAGTGTCTGGTAAATGCTTTACATGCAGTGTTACATTAGTTACAACCTGCAGAAAAGCTGAAACAATGTAAGATCAGCTATGAATGGGATCGCTCACCTCACTTGCTAAATGAAATACGAATTGAAACTATTGAAGTTGTATCTGAAGTTCTGCACTGTTTTGTTCTGTCTTCAGTACAGTTGGCATCAGAGGTGTCGGCTTGGCTGGATTCAGGACTCACACCTTCAAAGCGCAGGATGCTTGAACTACTTGCTTAAGCTGACCTAAGAGGTTTACGAGAATAGTTCCAGGGATGAGAGAACTTCAGTTATGAGGGAAGATTGGAGACGTCGGGACTGTTTTCCTTGGAGAGGAGAAGGCTAAGAGGAGACTTGATAGAAGTTTTCAAAATCATGAGGGATCTGGACCGAGTAGATCGGGAGAAACTGTTCCCGCTCGTAAACGGATCGAGAACCAGAGGGCCCAGTTTTAAAGTGTGTGGCAAAAGAAGCAAATGCGAGGTGAGGAAAAGCTTTTTCTCACAGCGAGTGGTTCGGGTCTGGAATGCACTGCCTGGAAGTGTGCTGGAGACAGATTCAATTGAGGCATTCAAGAGGGCATGGGATGATTATTTAAATTGAAACAACATGCAGGGTCATGCGGAAAAGGCAGGAGATTGGCACTAAGTTAAAATGCTTGGAGAGCCAGTGCAGACACGATGGGCCAAATGGCCTTCTTCTACATCGTAACAATTCTGTGATTCTGACAAGTAGGTAATGCTACACTGCCAGTGGTGCCTCCTTTTGCAGATCAAAGTCTGGTTCAGTGGTGGCTAAAGACACTTTGCCATCAGCCAACACTCCTCCCACAATCTACATAACCACACAAACAAGCATTGGTACAATCCCCACCACTAATTTCCTCCTGGGCAGCTAACTGAGCAAATGGCACTAACCATTTGTCATCACCACAGGTGCCACTTGGAAAAATGCTGCTTATTCGGGTGACATGGCCACGGGAGTGAGTTCCGGGTCAGGAGGACTTTAGAATCGGGAGAGAAGGCAGTGTGCCAACGCCTTCCTGCCTCCTTGGCAGGGAAGATCATGGACGGCCCACTAGCACAGAGGGCAAATGAGACCCTTAAGTGGCCAGTTAAAGGCCACACAAGGGCCTCATCTCACCACTGTTTTCATTCTATCAGTGGAGAGGGACCTGCGCCATGTGGGGAGATTGCCCAGTAAAAGCTGGCGGCCTTGTTGCAGGCTCAGTGGATGGTGAAGTGGGGGCCTCGAGATCAGCACCCAATAGCCCAAGGAGGGCCACCACCCCATCGGCAAGTGCCACTACCTCTGGAACATCCTTCTGTGCCATCATCAATTACCCCCTCTCCCTTCCCCCCTCACCAGCATCTGCATAACTGCCTCTGGTGAGCCAACCCCTCTCACCTGGGTTCCAGGGTGGCATGCCATGATGTGCCACCTGCTTGGTTGCAGTCCCAGCCTTGCCAATGGTTCCCAATGGTGCTGACAGCACTGAAGAGCTGCTAGCTCTCTGATTGGCAGACAGCTCTTGGAGGCGGGGTCTCTGACCTTAAAGGGATGGGATGCCAGGCAGTTAATTGGCTCATGGCTCCATGGAAACCACAGAGGCAGGGTTGCCACTGGCTCTCCAGCCCACCTTTAGGGCCTCCGCCTCTGGCATTAGATCCAGTCTGCTAAGCGCACTGGCTATTCTGTCAGATCACAATTTTAAAGCTTTGCTAATTTTGAGCGAGTACAGGCTTTCAAGCAGCTTCATTCAGTGTGCTTGATAGGAGGAAGGTGAGAGCAATTTCCTCGTTACAACCTTTGACCACGTGCAGCAGGCAATTCCCTTTAGCTGGAACATACCCACTTTGTGCGATGGAGGCAGTATTTCACTTGCTGTTTACAAAATGGCTGCTGTGTTTACCGACATGCTCGTACCCTTTAAAGTCATCTTCTGAATGCAAAATGCTTTGAGATGTTGCTGAGAGGTCTGTCTTTTTCAAACAGTGTGATTATTGGGTAATAAACCCTGTTGGTGTGATGGCCTCGTCAATAATGTCAATTCAAGGTTAAAGGGCATATTTGGCTGCCAAAACTCTTTAACAAGTAATAAAAAAAAGTGTATTTAATATTAACACTGTTCCATTTTAAACTGCCCATTTTGCTTTATTGACTCATGTTATTCCCAAGGTAGCAGTTTGGAAGAGTTACTTAGCCTGACCGTGTGAAGGAGCTGAATTTACAATGCAATGGATGCTGAGCACCCTTGTGTTGACAGCTGTACCTATGTCAATGTTAATTTAGTTCCTTCATTCTGTGTGCCTCAGTAACTCCATGAATTATTGTTACACCATTAACGCACTGCTCAAATTACACAAGAACCGTGAATAAAAAGAATTAAAAGGTATTAAAGACAACGATCATCAAGGCCCCCTCATTCAGCATCGCCGGATCAAGAAGATGGCAAAGCAGCCCCACATTCTCAGTCAGGGCAGCTAGGGATGGGCAACAAATGCTGGCCTTGCCAGCAATGCTCACATCCCAAGAATGAGTTTTAAAAATTGTGAGTCATGTTGAGCAGGACAGTACCAGGTTTAACCCTTGACCTTTTTAAATGCCTTCGTTAAACAGCAGCGTTTTACATTTCAATTTTACCACAGCCAGGAAGATGCTTTATTCCATTTTTGATAGTACAGCATTGAAATTCTGTGACATTGAATGGAAGTTTCATTAATTGTAATGGGAAGGGGTGGAGTGAAACATTCGTTTAGTATTAATTTAATGTGTTCCATTTGTACTCTTTTATAACACATCAGCACCTCACAACTATCCACAGCCATGATGGAGCAGTTTTGCCTGTCGAGTGTTTCACAGCTGCTATCAGCACTATTCAATAGCATCAGATGAGGACAGAGCAGGTCTCTCTGATAGCATTCATCCCTTTGAGAGGGAGCACTCTGCCACCACAAGCTAGATCCAATACTAACCCACCATTGACACTACATGGCCATAGGTTTTAGTTATCTCTATGATTCGAACTCCATCTCTCTGACTTGAAAGGTTCTCAAAATTCCCACATTTTTCATATCATCAACAAGGATGTGACTTTTGGACTTTTATGCCAGAGGACCCAACTGCGGAGTTAAGTGTAGAACCCTGCAGGAAGGAGGCTAGGCCCATGAAGGCCTGGGACTGGACATGCCCGGGCTTGTTGAGTGCAGTGTGGATTGTTGCCTGATACCAGACAACGAGAGGAGACAGAATACGCATTCCTCCCTTTAAAACAATCAACCCAGAGAAAGACTTCATCTTACATGAAACTAAAGCCCATCAAAATCTTGCATAAATAATCGCTACTATCTACTAAGGCAGGAAGGCAGCAATCAATGCAATTATGCAAACCTATCAATACTCCACATATACAATAGCTTTCAGTTCAAGACCAGTTACGGGGACAGGAAGACAATGATAAACATCATGCAAGCCCATTAAAAACAATGAGACAACAATCATCTGAAGAAGCCCAAATCAGACAAAGAACTGACCTTGATTTGGATTGAGATAAGAAATTCTAAAAACAGTATAACTGGGCCACCAGTTATGAAGGGTGAGCAGTTTTGGAGTGGTTGAAGCAGAGTTTAAGGAGGGAGAGGTAACTGAGCCAAGCGGAGGAGGGAGATCTGGAGGTTTGCAGGCCCGCAGGCAACATCACGGCGAGGGGCACGGGGTGGCAGGCTCAACCGAAAACAACGAGGCCGCAACCTCAGCCCTCCACGAAGATCGACCACCCACAACCACACCCTCCACCCAACTGAAGAACCTTCGCAGATTCCACAGACCAGGACCACGTGAGGACACAAAGAGCGTACCCCAAAACTGCAACCGGCTTACCTGGCTGGATTTCGAACTGTCAAGGAACCCTGGGTTTGTAAGCATGATCCCTGACCTCTCCTAGTTCAATTTAGTTAGGTTTTGGGGGTGGGACAAGGGTAAGGGGATTAGTAGCGTGATTTTCCCTCATTATGCCGTGTGTTTCCCATTCTTAACTAAGTGTACTTTGTAGGTCTGTATAATCTCAGTGTAATCCTAATGTTATAAATTCATTTGTGACTTCAATAAACCCAGTTTTTTTCTTGCACCAGAACCAGTTGTCTGCTGCACTTTGTCACAACCTCCAAATAAATCCAAGGTCTAGAACTCAGGGAGTGGGAGCGATTCGGACCACTCAGAAGTCAGAGGTGAAGCTGACACACACCACCACCCCCTACAGACTGGCAATACAACATTGTGCCCTCAGAGCGGTCAACCCAACTTCAACCACTAAGCGTTTTGGCCTCACACCAGTCTTATTGTTCAGTCATTGTTTCTGGTTTGGTCCTGCCAGTTGACATTTAAGAATTAGACCAATGGTTATGTTGGTGCAATATTTGCTGTGAGAAGAAAAAACTCCATTGTATTGACTATTCCCTCAACCCATTAATTTAGGTAAAATGGTCAGAACTAATCCTGGGAAGGAAATTTTGTTTGACGTGGACTCACAGGGCTGACAAGATGGAACACCTGCACTGCTTTAGGCACCAAGGCCCCATTTATCAGATTGTGAAATCCGACGCCCATCCAGCTCGCAATAATCTACATAATATGTGCCTGAGGGCTGCTCCAAACAATAGCGAGGCTTCAGGGAGGCTTATCCACAGGTTTCTGGTATAGAAATTTTCAAAGTCTTGGTACAATGGCACAAAATCCTTTTGCTGTTCATGCTCAGTAGCATGATGACACTTTTCAATCTTCCACTCCCGAAGAAAATCCTTGAGGTAGCCAAACAGTGTAAGAATTCCAAAACCCATATAGGTCAACACAGCAACGAGCATAGGAGTTTCCTCAAAGGATTGATTAAATGGCTTTTCGTATAGTCCGCCATTCTGGATGAATCTTCCCGTTCTGGATGAAAGCCGGCTTCACGAAGCCGTTCTTCCTGGCCATCACCTTGCCCTCCGAGTGCACTTTCTCCATGAAACCGTTGACGGTGCTGTAAATGTCCCCTGGTTGGACCCCGTCCCTCCTTCTTATGCAGGTGCAAAACATAATCAAAGAGGCTAATGGAATGTTAGCCTTTATAAACAAGGACCAGATTATAAAAGGGAAGGCGTTTGGCTGGAGCTACGAAAAACCCTGGTTCGATCAGACCTGGAATACTGTCCACGTTTTCCAAGGAGTATTGCTCGTACAAAATGCAGCACTGCATGCTTACCTATATTGAAACTAATTTGCCTTTTACATAATCATTCTACAAGTTTGTTAATGTGCTGGTGTTTTGATCTCCAGTGCTGAATCTCTAACACTTGAAGGGAGTATCTCTTCTTAGGCAGTCCGTAGGGATCGAGGATGATTTGTTTCTACTCCAGTTTGATGTGTTCTGAGAGGGCTGATAAGTCCATGGCTGAGATGGCTGATATGTGACAGAGTCTGCAGGCTCTGCCACATATGTGGAGATGGTGCTTGAAGAGTTGGGCAGGTAAGATGTTTGGAGGCTTGTGTTCCCTCTCCAAGGCCTCAACTTTGCCTCTGTGTGCACCCAATGAAGTCCCTGGACATGTTCGGTGCCATCCCGAATAAACCTTCTCCATTTTGGTCAGTCACAAGCCTGGTCCTCTCATGAGTCGGTGGGGATGTTTGACGTCTTCAGGGATGCTTTGAGGATATTCCTAAAGCATTTCCCTTGTGCTCCTGCTGTGACCAAGTTCTGAGTAGAATAGTTGCTTTATGAGTCTGGTGTCAGGCATGCAAACAACACGTCCTGCCCAGTGGAACTGGTTTTGAGTGATTAGCGCCTGGCTTCGGAGAGCACGGTGCTGTTTGACCACATTGCTTGCCATCAGCTTTGGAGGGTCTTGTGGTGCTACTTCTCCATTATTTCTCCAATGTAATGCCTGCACAACAAGCCAAAACAACTGTTCCCTATACCCCAATCGGTGGAATCAGGTGATCAATTACTCTTGCTCTATTTGTGAAAAGATTTGAACTAATTCCCTACTCCCAAACCTCCACACATCATGAAAAGAGATGTCATTTAGTCAAATATTCACGTTACATTATGTTAGTGGGTGGGGGGAGGTGAAGGTGAGTACAGGTACCAGGATGAAAATTGAGTTTGGCTTGGTTCAGGTTTGATTTTTGTTCACTTCACTCAACTCAAGCCAACTAAACCACCATTCCTACCATCCTTACTCCAGATTTTCTAAGTGGTATTAGGCATATTAAGAGATACAGAACCAAGATGGGTAGGTGGGGGAAAGATACAGATGAGCCACAATCTAGTTGAATGGCAGAACAGGCTCAATGGGGATGAATGGACTACCACTGTTCCTTTGGAACCTGCATCTGAATGACCTGCAATGACTTTAAAGACCATCATAATCATTATGTAAAATTGCTGGAGGTGGGTTTCAGGTGCAACATTCCAATTAGACAACTCCAAATGAAGTGAACAGAAATTGAAAATCCCCAGTGAATTCCATCAACGTCATTAAATTGCTATTACAATTTTGTCCTGTGCTTTACTTCTGTTAGCTACCAGTACAGAATACTTTCCCATCTGCTGCATGCATAAGTTAAGGAGGTCAAAGTTAGACGAGGGGTGATTTTCCATGATGAATTTTCCTATTAAAATTTTCCAACTGTAACATGAAAATGCCATACATCACAGTTGTTATTTGTTGTGTTTAGACAACTCGAAAATCTGCTCCCCTGTGGAGCTGCCACCAATGACATTTCTGTGGGACATTAGCCAACTGGTATGATTGGCTTCCACAAGCCTTGCACCAGAACTAAAAGAGAAGCAGCTGCAGCAGAGTGAGATTGGATTGGAATCGAGGGAATGAGCCAGCAGACACTGCAGGCTACAATTCACATCAGTAGTTTTCAAGTTTCAACAATCCACCAAGTCATAGCACGCTCAAAGTGATCACACTTCACAACTGAAAAGTTATCCTTTACAGGGCTGTATAAGCTCTTAGACTTTAATTACTTGGGTGTGTACCACAGGTCCCTGTGAAGTATATATAGCAGCTAATAGCACAAGGTCAGTTCTTTGTCCCAGATGTGTACAGCACTCTACAAGCCGACTGCCAGTATAATAACTTGCACCATGTCCTGTTTATCCATTACCCTTGTGCTCACTGACCTACAATGGCTTCCAGGCCAGCAGCCACTCAATTTTAACATTCACATCCTTGTGCTCAAATCCCTCCATATTCTAGCTCCATCCTATCTCTGTTTCCTCCTACAACCATACGACCATTCAAAGATCCAGCTTTCCTTCAACTCTCACTTCTTGTGAATCCTTCGATTCCTTTAATCCACCATTGTTTCTTTCAACTGTCTAGCCCCTTAAGCCCTTCAATTCCATGGGCAGGATTTTTCAGTTGGCGTGCGGGGGTGGGCCCGACACACCGACACGTAGAATGACGCGCGATGACGTCGGGCGTGCGTCCTGATGTCATCGCGCAGTCCTGCGATATTTCATTCAGTGGGCACACGCCGGAGTCGGCTGCATGCCCGCCAAAATGTAAACGGCCTATTAAAGCCATTAACAAAGTAATTGGTAATGCTGCCCATCTAACCTTAAGGTTGGCGGGCAGGTGAAAAGCCCAAGCGGCCTTCGCGTTTTTTTAGGAAACCTCATCCACGGGTGGGATGAGGTTTTATGTAGGTTTTTAAAAATGTGATTAAACTGTATTTAAAAGTGATGGACATGTCCCAACTCATGTGACAGTGTCATATGAGGGGGCATGTCAGGGAAATGTTTTTTTCTATTTTTCAGATTTTTTATTGTACAGCTGATCTCCCTGAGGCGGCACTTAGCCTCAGGGAGGTGAATGCGCTCTTTTGTGCGCATGCATGAAAGAGAACACTCTTGACTCAAGGAATCCCCCCAATCTCCCCGCCCACACCGTGAGCACATAGCGCTTCGGTGCAGACATCACGCTGGGCGGGCCTTAATTGGCCTGCCCACGTAAAATGGCGGCATGCCCCCCAATTGGGGGCACTGATCGGAGGCGCGCCTCCGCGTGCCCGCTTTTAAACCCCCCCCCCTAATGGGGGGATAATTCTGCCCATCGACTTCATCGCTGCCTTGCAACACATAGCAGCATCTTATCATTTCAGCTCTGTTTCAAAGGCAGGCTTCCTGGCAGTGTTCCAAGCATTGACTCTTCTGCTTCTTGAGGTCCCAAGAGAAGTAGATGGCAGAGCTCAATGTTCAGCCTTAACCATGCACCTCCCAGCACCCCGCATCACCCATTCTACCATCACAAATACATTCACTGTGTGAAGGTCAATTAGCCAGCTATGGATCAGAGAGCTTACTGAAGCACAGTGCACGAGTCAGTTGAAGCAAATGAAGGTACAACTAGTGGAGGTGCATCCAGTTGCCAGAATGTTGTCAGTGTGACTCAGTGGTAGTTCTCTTGGCTCTGAATCAGAAACTGTGTGAGTTCTACTCCCAGTCCAGTGTCTTAAGCCCAAAATCCAGGTTGACACTCCAGGCCTGTACTGAGGGAGTGTTGTAATATCTGAAGTGCTGTTTTTCAAATAAGATGTTAAAGCAGGGACCTATTAGTCCTCTCAGTTGGATGTAAAAGCTCTCATCATGTTACTTCTCAGGGGTGTCCTGACAAATATCTACTCCTCAACCAATACGACTAAGAGCAGATTGTCTGTGTCACGGATGAAATTTATGTGTTCCTTTTTATTGGCTATGATCAATATGTTTGTATGTTAAAGGTGTTTGTTGCCTTACCCTCAAAGTTTTTTGTCCAATTTAAATAATCCCAGCAGCAAGCTTTGTGTGAGTTTTAAAACAAATGGTTATTTTTTTTTATTATTCATTCATGGGATGTGGCCTTTACTGGATGAGCCAGCATTTGTTGCTCATCCCTAGTTGCCCTTGAGAAGGTGGTGGTGAGCTGCCTTCTTGAACCGCTGCAGTCTATGTGGTGTAGGTACACCCACAGTGCTGTTAGGAAGGGAGTTCCAGGATTTTTACCCAGCGACAGTGAAGGAACGGCGATATATTTCCAAGTCAGGATGGTGAGTGACTTGGAGGGGAACTTCCAGGTGGTGGTGTTCCCATCTACCTGCTGCCCTTGTCCTTCTAAATGGGAATGGTCGTGGGTTTGGAAGGTGCTGTCAAAGGAGCCTTGGTGAATTCTTGCAGTGCATCTTGTAGATGGTACACACTGCTACTATTGTGTGTCGGTGGTGGAGGGAGTAAATGAAGTGCCAATCAAGCAGGCTGCTTTGTCCTGGATAATGTCAAGCTTCTTGAGTGTTGTGGGAGCTGCACTCATCCAGGCAAGTGGGGAGTATTCCATCACACTCCTGACTTGTGCCTTGTAGATGGTGGACAGACTTTGGGGATTTAGGAGGCGAGTTACTCATGGCTCAATTCCCAGCCTCTGACCCGCACTTGTAGCCACAGTATTTATATGGCTAGTCCAGTTTCTGGTCAATGGTAACATCCAGGATGTTGATAGTGGCAGATTCAGTGATGGTAATGCCATTGAACATCAAGGGGTGATGGTTAGATTCTCTCTTGTTGGAGATGGTCCTTGGTTATATATTACCACACACTTGGCCTGGAGCTTTAAAATGTGACATCTCACTCGCTTGACTCAAACACATTATCACACACAGGAAGATTAGATACATATGAAGGTAAAATAATAAAACTGCAATTTATGATTGTCTCAGTCTCTTTTATGGCAGGCTTGTAGTTTCTTAAATGAGTTGATGCCTTAGCTGAAGTGAAGGTCTTGTAAACCAGATCTCAGTAAGCTGCAAGGCTTCTTTTAGTTGAATTTCCAAGAGGCTGGTTCTCAGGTGAACTCAAAGTTGGAACAGGTTAAGGGGTGTCCTTCTCCCACTTTCAAGGTATTGCTGTTTATTACCTTGCTTACTTGGAGGATTTATAGCTGGCTTGATGGCTTTCCCATGGAACTCTGTATCTGCAGAAGAGCTTCTTGCTGTTATTTTAAAAGCAGACAACAAAATGGCTTCCTCGCCATGTGACTTATACAAGTTCAAAGTTCTTTTTCCAAAAAGAGGTGTTGATTACACCTCCTGTTTTGTCATTTGAGACCTTGAAATTCACCCAGTCTAGTTTGGATGAAGGGTCATTATAATACACTGTTTGTGTTCAGGGGAGCTTGCTGTGTGCAAATTTCCTACCACAGTGACTACACTTCAAAAGTATTCATGGATTGGTGCTTTGGAACACTAAAGTTGTGAAATGTGCTAATAAAATCAACTACTTCTTTTCTTGAAGAGGGTCAACTTGAATGTTCCTTCAAATGCAGAGCCAGAAATGCAAACCTCGCCAATAAATGCCTTAGTGGCTCCAGTATTAGCCATGGCTCCATTTATATCCAGTCCTCAAGCACAATAATCCAGGATGATACTCACAGTGCAGTACTGACAGAGTGCTGCACTGTTGGTAGTGCTGTCTTATGGATGAGATGTTAAACTGAGGCCCTGTCTACCTTCGCAGGTGGATGTAAAAGCAATATTTGAACAGCTGACAGTAGCAACATTCCAGAAATTTAACATATCCTTTTTAATTTGTGCATATGTTAGAAAACTGTTTCCACTGGCAGAAGGGTCAGCAACCAGAGGACACAGAAGATAATTAGCAAAAGAAACAGAGGAAAAATTAAGAGAAATTTATTTGCACAATGAGTTATTATGATCCGGAATGCACTGCCTAGAAGCATGGTGGAAGCAGATACAATACTAACTTTCAAAAGGGAATTAAATACATAAAGGAAAATTTTGCAGGGCTGTAGGAACTGGAACTAATTGGACAGAACCAGTAGAGGCACAATGTGATGAGTGGCCTTCCACCATGCTGTAGTAACTGTATTGATTTTGAACAGAAACAAACTATTAAAATATCCACTGCAGATCATGTGACATTTGGCATTTTGAGCTCCAGACAGTCCTGAGTCTCAAGCAAATGCTGAATCAAATATGAACATTGACAGCCATCCAGGGAATTCACACAACCATTTGTTTAAGGATGGACCATCAATAAAAGAACTATAGCGTTCCAGCCAGCTCATCTTTCTGTTTCACCATGGACAAAAGAAACATCAAAACTCAATGTGTGTTTGACAAATGTGAATGGATCCCCATTGACCTTCTATTGTATTATGATGGTTGCTGATATCAATAGATGCTCATGGTCCAACCAACGATTCAGCCACCAATGAAGCAACACTGCTGAGAACATCTACAAAATTTCCCCAAGCCCTTAACATCGGAACAAAACAGTGGACACCAAACTGGAGGGTGGAGGGGGGAGAAACAAAAGTTATGGCTGAAGAGGAGGATTTTTTAAAAATTCCTTTCCAAATCTCCAGGTGCATGAAACTAAGTAGGACTGACCAATAAGTGGGAAGTAGAAGTGTAAGTTGAAAGGGTTGCATACAGAGGGTTAACAATCATCAGGATTAGTCTGGAGTCTTCAGGAATTGAAGATCAATCTCCAGGACACTGCTGAGTGCAACCCTGGTGAAAAATTGCCGGGACATTAAAAATGGACTTTTTTTGTAACTTTCTTTGAACTTTTCTCTTTAACAGATATGAATATATTGAAAATTGGGGGGAAAGAATTGGCTGACAGCAAATATCATCCAACTGGGCAATGAGTCTTTTTGCTTTCCAATAATCACAGGGAGGCAAAGGATGGATATTTTGACTGAATAATGGCTGGAGAGTGGGGGCAAGTCATGTGATGAAACCTCCAGGAATACATTTAATCACAATTGGCAACCCAATGCATGCAGTGCAGGGTCAGTAGCTTGGACACCCCTTAATAACTCTTTCACTGCAAGCTTCTGAAGAATAATTGCTGTTAAGTGAATAAAATATGGTCATGGATTATTCAGTCAGATCAACAGTGTTGTATCTATCATCTAGATTCAACAAGATTATGTCAAAAATTGGCCACTTAGTTCATCTGCATCACTCACTCCACTGCTAACTGTAGTTAAAGAAGCAATTAACACACCTCCTGCCTACAAGCTTATATTGATTTTTTTTTTGCCTTATAGATTTTGCTCTGCTTCACATACTGTTGACGTGTGCAGTAATTTTCTCGTTGGCTCACTAATATTTCATCCAGACATAGGTCACTAACTAAACATAAAGTAGTTGCTTGAACTCACCTGGAGTTTGGCTGTCCTTACTGCTCTTGGACGTACACCTGTGTGATAACTGTTCAACTAAGCATTCCTCTGAGGTTAGTGATGCACTCACATTTCATGGAAGGAGAAGCAGGAATACTACGGGTGTTGAAAACATGGAAGAAAGACAGAAAATGCTGGAAGCACTCAGCAAGTCAGGCAGCAACAGTGAGGAGTGGAACAGAGTTGATGTATCAGGCTAATGGCCTTCCATCAGATTGGGGAAGATGCTAGACCGAGATGAACCATTTTTACACAAGTACAGAGCCAGGGAAGAGGGTGGGTGGGGGCATATGGGGTGGTGGGGCTGTAAAAGAACAAACGGGGAAGCTCTGTGATAGGGTGGAAAGCAGAAATTACTAAATTGACATGTGATTATGGTGCAAGGCAAAAGGAGTTGATAATGGGATCAATGATGGAAGCAAAAGATAGTTCCAGAAGGAGTTACAGAGTGTTCAAGAGAAAATGAGAAATTAAGATGGAATGTCATATTTTTTTTAAATAAATTCTTCCCTGCCTCAATGCTCAAGAATCTCAGCCACCCCTTCTCAGTGGGAACTTAATGTCTTCATTTACGAACATACAAACATATGAATTAGGCCACGCGGCCCCTCAAGCCTTCTCCATTATTCAATAAGATCATACCTATTCTAATTTTAACCTCAACTCCACATTCCTGCCAACCCCCTATAACCTTCTGCCCCCTTTCTTATCAGGAATCTATCTAGCTCCGCCTTAAAGATATTCAAAGACTCTGTCTCAACCAACTTTTGGGAAGAGAATTCCAAAGCCTCACAACCCTCTGTGAAAAATAAAAATTCCTCATCTCTGTCTTCAATGGACGACCCCTTATTTTTAAACAGTAACCCTTAGTTCTAGATTCTCCCACAAGAGGAAACATTATCTCCACATCCACCCTGTCAAGTTCTCTCAGGATCTTATATGTTTCAACCAAGTCGCCTCTTACTCTTCCAAACTCCAGTGGACGCAAGCCTCACCTGTCCAGCCTTTCCTCATAAGACAACCCGCTTTTGTATTTCTTTGTATCAAGAAAGCTCAATATGAAAATGATGAAGCCCTGCAGTGCTGGGCCTAATAAATGACATTGTGAATTAATAGAGTCTATGAACATTTGGTCATTTCACTAGTTTCTCAATAAAGTTTTAATTAGGAGGCCGCTGGCACTCTTCTTCATTTTATACAGCCTTGGGACACAGGTCTTAAATAAAACTCCTCATCATTCAATTACCAATAAGCAACTGGTGCCAACCTAAGCCAAAAAAACAGTCTTGTCTGATTCTGACCAAATCCAGACGTTTCCTTTGAATAACCCTTTCACTATTGAGGCCAAACGTTTTCATTCAAAACGATCATTCAATGAACTGATCACTGAAGTGCTTTTTTTTGGGGGGGTGAGGGAAAATATGACTCAGATTATAGGTTCATGCATACGCAGGACTGTAGTAAAATCTACAGGAACTGGCTTTACATTTCCATCCGCCTGCCTTTTTAATTCAGTGTCCCATTCCCAGTTTGACCTCCCTGTCCTCAGCCACCTACACTGTTCCAATGAAGTTCAATGGAATCTCAACGAACATCACCTCATCTTTTGATAAGGGACTTTACACCCTTCCAAACTCAACATTGAGTCCAGTGATTTCAGCTCACAAACCACTGCTCATATATTTCTGTCAACATTCTGCTGCTGCCATTTACACTTCCTGTAGACCCATCTTTTTTTGCTTTACAATACATGTCTCATTGTGACTCCCCATTTGCTTTGCACCCATCACCCTTAACATCTTTTAATCAAACTGCTCTCCACCTCATCACAGCTCTTCCCTTTTGAACTTCCCCCCCTCCCCTCACCCCACCGCCCCCACCCTTCCCGACTCCCTTTCCCTTGCCTCCAGATTTACTTAAAACCTGTTGTATCTCAAACGTCTCTGAAGCAAGGTCACCAACTTGAAATGCTGGTGGGATCTTCCCAGCCTTGTGGAGACAGATTAGGAGGCAGCTCCAGGAGCAAAATTTGAAACTTGTGTGATGGGTTGGTTCTCCAACATGTTCCCGCCCCCAAGCGATCTTGCCCGACAGCCAATTAGGCCAATTAAAGGACCGCCAGGGGGCAAGTTGTTGACCTGAGATTTCCCGCTGAGTTCGGAGGCCGGCAGCAACTTGGAAGCAGAGCCCCAGCAACAAGCCGGAGGGCCTTCGGGGTCTTACTGTTACTTGCCCCAAGAATGTACCACAAAAATGCAAAGGCCACAGCCTCGGCCATAACCCTCCCTGCGGACGGTCTTCCCTTCCAGTCTGATGGCCGTACATTTTTTGAAATATTAATCAAGCTTCCGAGGGCACCTCCATTTTGAGGTGCCCCCATGCTCCCTTACCTTCCTCAACAGCGTCCACCTCTGCCAATGGGGTTGCCATCCATCCAGTGTTATGAGCCTACCTATTGGGCTCCCACCTCCAGAGCCTGCCTGTCATCCTTAATTGGACGGCGAATGCGGAAGGCGGCCTGCTAATTGGCCACTTCCCAGAAGATTCCGACTGTCAGCGCACTTCTGACCCTTGCAGTGTCAGGACCCAGAAACAGTCCCAATGGCGGAAATTTTTCAAAGACCATAGACATTCCGCCCATTAACTCTGTTTTTTCTCTCCACAGGTGCTGCCATATCTGCTGAGTATTTCCAGCGCTTTCTGTTTTTATTCCATCATTTTTTTTAACAGGTTTCTAAAAAGGGCAGAAAGGTTTACAAAGGAAAAGAACGAAAATTGCAAGGGAACTGAGTGACGACAAGGGTGTACATCCTGACTGTAAGGAAAGTAACAGATTAATGGTAGGAGTGCGAGGCAGCATTGAGCAGAGCGCAGGCTAAAGATATTGTTCCAGCAGGAAAGCTGCCAGAAGCAAGGAAAACATTGCTTAGCAGTGTGAGTTTGACATAATGAATTATTTTAGCCAGGAGTCCAATGTGAAGGCAAATAGTGTTGAGTGATTATGTGGATTAAACCCAGTTGTCACATAGAAATTAGTTCTGTGGTGAGCTGGGAGTCTTTCAGGGAAGTCAGCACTATTTAGAGACTCCAGATTTAAGCACAGTTTAGAGTTGCTAGGTTTAAACACAATGCAGAGACTCTAGGATGAATCATGGTTTAAAGACTCCTGGAGGTAAATATCTACAGTTGGAGTTCAAATAACCTCAGTAGCCCCATTTTTCTTTGAGTAATAATCTCCAATAGCAGATTTACAACCACCTCTGGTGGTTCTACAATTCCAATATTCCACTCATCTGTGAAAACTGAGGCAAAGCGTCACTGACACTCAGTCGGCAGACTAAGCCTGCTTCCTTCATTTCTGAGTGGGATCCATCTCTTGCCCCTTATTACTAATATCCTTAAAACTTTACTGCCCTTAATGATTTTTGCTATTTTCTGCTCAAATTGTCTTTTTGCCTTTTCAATCACCCTATTTGTCTCTTTTTATACTTGTCTTCCTTTTTTATTATTATTAATTTGTACTTTGTGTTACCTTTCTAATTAGCACCTTTGTAATTTGTACCTTTCTATTATTATTATTGATTTATACCTGTTTATATTTTTCTTCCTGTTTTATTATTATTAATTTCCCTGTAAGCAATAAATATTTCCTTATTAAATATCAAATTCGATTGAACCTTCCTATTGAACAATGAAACCTCAGTCCACACTTTTGATTCCTGTTCACTGAAATATCATTGATTTGAACCTTTCCATCTCCTGTTCCCATTGCTCTACTTGTCAATTTTCCTTCCATTTATCCTGGGCAAGCTCCATTTGTACCTGACAATAATTTGTTTTTCTCCCCCAGTCAATTGTCCCTGTCCTCAAGGTTCCTTTATCCTTTTCTATCCTTAACACTGAATCTAATTATATTCTAGATGTTGCTTGCCGGATGTTTATCCACTCGGCAACTTCCTCTAACTTCATCACCCAGAACCAGCGAAATATTGACTGGAAAAGAAAACAGCCCTGGATATCCCACATTAACAACCTCCTTTCTCACCACATACAACAACAACTTGCATTTATGTAGTTCCATTAGCAAAGTAAAATGTCCCAAGGCATTTCACTGGAGTGGAATCAAACAACAACAGATACCGGGACAAAGGAGGACAGATTAGGACAGGTCACCCAAAGCACAGTCGACGACATAAGATTTAAGGCAGATCTTAAAGGCGGGGAGAGAGAGAGAGGCCCAGGGATGAAATTTCAGAGTTTAGGACGTAGGCAGCTGAAGAAATGGCTGTCACTGGTGGGGTGAAAGTGGAGATGCAAAACTCCCAGTTGAAGGGCCAGAGAAGATGACGGAGATTAGAGGCCATAGAGGGATTTTGAAGACAGAGATGAGCCTGTTAAAATTGAGGTGTTACTGATCCAGGAGTCGGTGTGAGTTAAGATATGTGCCACAGAGCATTGGACAACTGAAATTTATTGAAGGTGGAAGATGAGGAGCCGGTGAGGAGGGCATTGGACTAGTCAAGAGTAAAGGTTACAAAAGTATGGATTCTCATAACTTCTCTCAAGAGATTCAACATCCTCACTAAGAGCTTAGGTGCCTGGCGTTGGATATTCATCAGGCTACTTCATACCTCTCCCATGGCATTGCAAACCAATTGTCATCCTCCTCAAATAGTTAACATTGCTTGAAGTTGATCATTCCCATTCTCACAGCGGAACTATAACAACAAATTTCTATTATTCAATATATATCAACTGAATTTCATACAAAACATTAGCTCGCAGCTGAAGGAGTATGACAGTGTGGCAGTTAAGTTATGCTACTATAGACGAATAAGGTAAAGGGCCTCATCCTAGCCAAGGAAAACATGAATTTAAATCCCACCCTGGCAGTTTGAGAATTTGAATTTAGTTTTGAAAATCTGCAAGCTAAGGTGGTATTCATATAAGCCTGTTGGATTGTTGGGGAAACCCACTGGTTCATTAAGATCCTGCAGGGGTCCTCACACAGTCTGCCTCTATGCGAGTCCAATCCCACACCGACATGCTAGGGGGAATTTTATGAATGGGGTGAAGGCCTCGGCCATCAGCTGGAGAGCTGCCGGGAACCTGGTGCTGCCACCTCCTAGGACAGTCTGTCATATTACTAGCCAATCAGAGAATTGAGAGGTCACCTACAGGCCTTTCATGGGATCAGGATTCCAGGAGTGGGATGTCCTGCCCATCTAAAGCTACTGGTCATTCTAAGATTAGCAGCTATTTTTCTCAGCCAATGGGGAGGCGGTGGTTGCTGTGGGGAATACACCTACCGGAGGTCCAGGATCGCGGAGTGGCCCCGGCCAGGGGTAAGTAATGGCCGGAGGGGTTTTGTAGGGCAGGGGGGGTCACAGAAGAGGAGTCTGTAGGGGGGTGGGAAGCAAGGGCAAGTGATGGCCTTCAGCATTCCCGACCTTCCCAATACCAGGTCCCTCAATCAGGTACTGCCTGCCTTTGAACACCAGCCGCACCCATCTACCACCCGCCCCCAGGGACGACAATCAACCTGCACAGGTTTGCATGTCGTGCTAACCGCTTGGCAACAGCTCCTCCGGCACTCAGCTAATACCAATGGTGATGGGAAGAGGCCCTTAATTGGGCATTAATAGCCCACATAAGGGCCTCAATTGGCAATGGGGCAGGAAGGGCATCCATGGCCCTTCACACCACAGACTTAATTGGGGTGGAGGCAGGATGGTCAGGGTGAAAACAAAAAACTACTGCGGATGCTGGAAATCCAAAACAAAAACAGAATTACCTGGAAAAACTCAGCAGGTCTGGCAGCATCGGCGGAGAAGAAAAGAGTCGATGTTTCGAGTCCTCATGACCCTTCAACAGAACTGAGTAGGCTCACTCAGTTCTGTTGAAGGGTCATGAGGACTCGAAACATCAACTTTTTTCTTCTCCGCCGATGCTGCCAGACCTGCTGAGTTTTTCCAGGTAATTCTGTTCTTGTTTTGGTCAGGGTGATCCTGCCACCCTCCAGCCCGATTAAATGCCCTCCCCGCCTCCAAACTCACCATGGAGGCACAGGGGGGAACATAAATTACCACCTGCTGACTCTTAACTGTCGCACTGAAGCGGCCCAGCAAGCAACCCAGTTGTATCAAAACTTGGGCAACTAAGGAATTGCAATAAATCCTGGCCGGATCTTGAGAATAAATTTTTTTAATTACTGCATCTGAGAGACCCTGATAAATATACAGGCTTCTCCCTCTACAACAGGTAACTGTGTAGCAGAGTGTATCTCCCCTACTATTACAGTTTCAATGGCAAGAGAGGCAGCCAAATCAATTGCATATAGCAACATAAGTCTAGACCAAATATTTTATTCAATATTAGCCTCTGGCACTCTTCACAATACATTAATTTTTCAGTCAAACTAACCAATATCCATCGAGTTAACGGAGCAGAAGTTAATAAGGAGAGAGCAAGGCCATTAGAGTTTATGGTTGATTCATATTAAAGGAACAGAATCTGATATCTCTTTGTTCAGCTTTTCTGGCTGGACTTTTCTCATTAAACAGATGGAAAACTTGGGTAGACCATGCATTAGGCTTGCTGATCTCCTCTCTCAAATCCCTGACAAGTGCCCCCATTACACAAAGCCTAGCAGCGTGAGCACTATACCATCAAATTTCCCTTCTGACCAGCACAGCAGTCACTGACATTGAACACACTGTCCTCCACTGCTGCAGCTAAGGTTGGAAATGAGCCCAGATTAATGTGATAACAGTCAACAGTCTCAACCCAGTTCCCAGGGGACACAAATGATCGGACCAAAACTACAATAATTCAGTACAAACTGACACTAAGGTTAAACTAAACCGAGACCTATCTGCCCTCTCGGGTGGACATAGGAGATCCCATAGCGCTATTCAGAAAAAAGTAGGGCAGTTCTCCCTGGTGTACTGACCAGCATTTATTACTCAACCAGCATCATTATAAAAACAGATGAATTGACTACTTACTGTTGTTTATGAGACCTCGCTATGGGCATATGGATATTACAACAGTGACTGTACTTCAAAAGCGCTTTATTGGCTGTACTGAGGTTCTGAGCATAAAGATGAGAATCAGCCAGAGTTCTTTCTTAAATTAGTAATTTCTCTTAATGAGGCCATGTGGGTAACTGGTGTAAGAAATACAAAGGTCACACTGAGGCAGTAAAATTGTACTTCTGAATTTCGGATTAACCCAGGGCCAGGGGAGCATTTCTTCTCTTTGAACTTGACTTGAGCATCCTTGAAGCTGACAGAAAACTCATCCCTCGCAAAAACAGAAACTGTAACAGGAAGAAAAACAAGTAACATAGGGGTGAAACCTTAGCTCGTCTGTCAGCTAGGTATTTTTAATCCCAGGTGTGTCTGTGCCTCAAAAGACACATCTGCCAGAAGCACAATTTACAGTTGACCATCACGTTGGCTTAAGAACTCAATTATTTCAATTTGATCTTTTAGGTTTTTCAGGTGTGAAGAGGCAGCACAATCAGCAGGTCACAATCGCCATGGCTTTTCAGCTTCTTGCCATTGGTTTCTCATTATCACAGTGGCTAGTGTGAGGACATCCAGAACATGTGGCCGGAGCCATAAGTTATTTTTGAAAAATGGATGGTTCCAGGAAACCAGCTGAAAAATTACAAAGTTTCATATTTGAGTCATGAGACCATTGAAGCAAAAGTCATTCTTTTCCGCCACTTGCTTTGGGGTCTGAAGATATTGTGGCATTAATTCTTAACATGAAGGTTTTTAATGCAACTCTGTCAGCAGCAAAGAAAATATTAATGGATGGACATTTCATTTAGAATTCTTAGCATGCACTCTCGAAGGGCAAAGCTCCACAACGTGTAATCTTCGGCTGACTCATGGTTGCTTGCCTAATTTCGTGCTTGCTGCAAACTTCTAGTGAGACAAAAGGAGGGGATAAATGTGGTGGGAATGAACTAAGGATTTACAATGAAAACAAGTGCAATAACTTTATGGAGGTGATGGTGGCATAGTGGTAATTTCACCAGACTTGTATTCCAGATCCAGTTATAATGCTCTGGGGATAAGGATTCAAATCCCACCACAACAGCTGGTGGAATTTAAATTAAATTAATAAGTCTAGAATTATAAAGCTAGTCTCAGTAATGGTGACCATGATTGATAACATTGATTGTTGTAAAAACCCATCTGGCTCACTAATGTCCTGCTGCCATCCTTACCTGGTCTGTCCTACATGTGACTCCAGATCCACACAATGTGGTTGACTCTTAACTGCCCCTCTGAAATGGCCTAGCAAGCCATTCAGTTTAAGGGCAATTAGGGATGGGCAACAAATGCTGGCCTCCTCAGCACTGACCACTTCCCATGAAAGAATAAAAGATTAACTGTGTACATGTCCTCACAATGGAGGTAGGGCTACTGGTTGGGTATGACAGATCAGGCCATTTGCATGAAATCGAGAATAGAGGAGGAACTTATCGTGTATTCTAGTTCCCGTAAGTTAGAAATAATCACACTTTAGACTCAGAGTGCTGGAGGTTCATCAAATGCATTTCGTTCAGCTCTTAACTGGTGGACAGATACTTTGTTACTTAGCACCTGACTGCAATGCCGCAATAAAGTGGCACCCCAGATTTATATTTTCATAACAATTAATTCCTAATTCTTTATGGATGATGTAACTGACCTCCCTTGGGTAGGAGGGCAGAGTAGAGAGGAACAAGACAAGAAGACACAGACACTTGCAGTAACCTGTTCTCCAAAGGCCTGGGACAATAGCTGTATTTTCTATTTACTGCCATGTTACATTGTATAACTGATTGGATTAGATCATTTAAATTGCTGCCATATTGGGTGTCTCATTAAATCTGGAATACCTGGAATGGGCAGGTTGTCTTATTAGGAAAGGTTGGACAGATTAGGCTTGTATCTGCTGGAGTTTAGAAGATTAAGAGGTGGCTTGATTGAAACATATAAGATCCTGAGGGGTCTTGACAGGGTGAATGTGGGATGTTTCCTCTTGTGGAAGAATCTAGAACTCGGGGTCACTGTTTAAAAATAAGGGTACGCCCATTTAAAACAGAGATGAGGTGAAATGTTTTCACTCAGAGGGTTGTGAGTCTTTGGAACTCTCTTCCTGAAAAGGTGGTGGAAGCAGAGTCTTTGAATATTTTAAGGTAGAGGTGGATAGATTCTTGGTAAGCATGGGGGTGATAGGTTATCGGGGGTAGGTGGGATGCTGATTTCAGCTAACTATCTGATCAGCCATAATCCTATGGAATGCGGAGCAGGTCCGAGGGGCTGAATGGCCTATTCCTGTTCCTTGTTCATATGTAAATCTGTTTACAACCAAGAATACACATTTGAAAATGTCAACCCTCAGACCTCGTGCTATAATCCCACCCAAATTGGATCCAGTTTTTGAATTTGGCAGAAATTGGCAGCAGTACATCTTGCGCCTCCCGGCAACACCACCAAGAAGATTTTAACTGCATTCATCTCAGTCACCCCATACTGTATGTGGGACCTAGCTTTAGATGGCAGATTCGACAGCCGCAGTGTGTCAGTGGTGGATATGGAGGCCAGTGGCAAGGGGACACTGATCAAAGAAACTGCTCTGCCTTGGATGCTGTCAAAACCCTTGAGTGTTGTTGCGGCTGCACCCATCCAGGCGTATGTTGAATATTCCATCGCACTGACATTAGCCCTGTAGATAGGAGAAAGGCTTTAGGGGGAGTGGGGCAAGCTAACAACTAAGATCAAAGAAGCCACTTTGCCAACATGTTTTTGATATGGCTGCTCTAGTTAAACTTCTGCCATTTATTCATTGGTTCTCTCATTACCATCGCTATCCCTAAATCAACAGTGTTCTTTGGTTCAGCCTCGGCTTCCTGACAGTCATCTTCCTGGCCTTCACTGAGCCTTTCCTTCAGCTGCCTGGGCCCATTCTCCATCACCCTCTCTGCCTCACTCTCCTTTAAGATGCCCCTTCAAAGCTACCTCTTTGACCAAGCTTTTGGTGACCTGCTGTATTATCTCTATGCTTTGCGTCAAATTTTCTTTGATAATATGCCTGTGAAGTGCCTGGGGTTGTGTTTAATCATGTTAAAGGTGTTCTAAGTTGTTGTTGTTGTGTGGTTCTGTGCTGGAGTCTGATTCCAGAATGAGTCTGTATACTCTAGTCAATGAAGATTGTCCGCTTTGCTTGAAGAGCAACTCGCTATTTGAGCTGTGAATACAGCTGATATTACATTCTGATTAAAGAGGTACACTTGCCCATTTCATTGATACTGCTCTGCTTCAGGGTGTATTTGCATTGATACAACTTGGTATGTACCATGAGTTTTGCTCCACAGGCCTTAAGTCTTCCAAGATTTCCCTCCCAAACAGCTGATGAATAACTTCCTCATGAAGGGTCCATAGTTTCAGGGTTTACTACTGGCACAGCAACTTCCCATTATCTGACACCCTTGCCTTTAAACATCAGGGATTGGGGATTGTAAGTGGTGATTTGATCCTTGGAACCTGCTGCCTGTGGTTGGTTTTCTCTCCCTAGGTGAACAGCCTTAGCTCAGGGATAGAACTTGTGTCTTCAAGTCAGAAGGTTGTGGATTCAAGCCCCATTGCAGTGACTGAGGCTAGGCTGACACTCCGGTGAAGTACTAAGAGAATGCTGCACTGTCAAAAGTACTGCCTTTTCAAGAGACATTGGCCCAGATTTTTGCTCCTGGGCCGGGTGCATAGAGACAGGAGAATTCCCGGTTCCCCAAGCCCAACCTGTAAAAATGGCTACCCAGGCCTCAGATTTTCAGCCGGTTGGGGGTGGCGGTTGGGGGGTCGGCCTGGATTAAATGTCAGGGCGGCCAACCTGGGAGAATCGAGGAGAATACCGGCTGCAGGGGTGGGCTGGACGAAAGACCTGCCTCGGAGCTCGGCACTCTATCCAAAGTTTAAAAATAAAGATTGAAACATGAAAAGTCCCTCCTGCCCTCCACCCTCCCCCCACACACTGCCCCTGCTGATCCATGTCACCTCATGCCTTCCACCCACCCCTCATACCTTCCATGCCAACCAACCCTCCCAGGGTCTTTTTATAGCTCCTTTGCCAATCTGTGCACCCCCACCACCCCCCCAACCCCGACCCTCCTGGCCCTCTACTGCCCTTATGCCAACTTAGTGCTGTAACATTTCTATTTTTGCTTTACCCAAACTTACCAATCTCACAGGCAGGATTGGTAAACTGGACGTAGGTTTGGTTTATTTGAAGTTACAGTACAAGGTGGCTCAGCAAACAGTTCTACGTTGTGGATCCAGCAACCGCTACTCACAAGAACAGTACTGCTGCAATTCTACACCACACTACCCACACAATAGCTGCTGGTTACATACTGCTCTACATCCTGGCTACTAGCTAATTAGCATATTCCTAGTAAGTGATATCACAAGTGCCATCTCATCCCAACCCATGCCCCTCACCTACCACCCTTTGCCCTTACACCTCCATGCCAACTCACCTAATATCCACCAGGGACAGATCTCAGGGGCAATTCAATAAGGTAAAGTGCAAAGTGTCTGTTGCAGATTTCACCATATTGAAAAAAAAAACTCATTCATAAAAAGCCATTTACTACATTTATATTCATTCAACTAAATTAAAGCTTTATAACAACAAACATTTCATTCAAGTGCACAATCCACCATGAGAACAAGCATTGGAATTCATAGTTCCACATCAAAGAGTCCATTACCACTTGTAGCCGTCTATCAAACTGTGAAGTGGCAGAAACCTGACTGTGATAATTATTGTTGTGAAATCAGTCATGCAGAACTCATCCAGTAATGGAAGCTCTCAGGATTAAGGCAACAGGCAGAATGAAATGGCAAGTAATCATTTTTTTAAAAATACTCCAGCCATTTTTTTTTCAAAGATTTAAAGGGCAGGACTTTTAAATGTCTTGGCAGCTCCCTTTGGCAGCTCCCTTTGACAGCTCCCTTTGACAGGTCCTTTTGACAGCTCCCTTTGACAGCTCCCTTTGGCAGCTCCCTTTGACAGCTCCCTTTGACAGGTCCTTTTGACAGCTCCCTTTGACAGCTCCCTTTGACAGGTCCTTTTGACAGCTCCCTTTGACAGCTCCCTTTGGCAGCTCCCTTTGACAGCTCCCTTTGACAGGTCCTTTTGACAGCTCCCTTTGACAGCTCCCTTTGGCAGCTCCCTTTGACAGCTCCCTTTGACAGCTCCCTTTGACAGCTCCCTTTGACAGCTCCCTTTGGCAGCTCCCTTTGACAGCTCCCTTTGACAGCTCCCTTTGACAGCTCCCTTTGGCAGCTCCCTTTGACAGCTCCCTTTGAAAGGTCCCTTTGACAGGTCCTTTTGACAGCTCCCTTTGACAGCTCCCTTTGAAAGGTCCCTTTGACAGGTCCTTTTGACAGCTCCCTTTGACAGCTCCCTTTGGCAGGTGCTTCTGACAGTTTTGACTGTTGGTTTTGACAGGCCTATTGACAGTTCCAATGAATTGACAGCAATGAGTTTATGAGCCTTTTAAGCACATTAGTCCCTACTTTTAACAATCCCAAAGGACATCTTACTTCCACCAAAGGATGCTTTACCTCCCCCAAAGGCGTCCATGGAGCAGATCCAAAGGGATACCTTACCATTCCTGGCTATCCAAATGAATTCACCAAGTTCAGGCCTGCTCTTCCCTGGTCTAATCCACACACTTTGGATTTAAAACTTCCGGTCCATTAAAATCCCACTTCAGTGGAGGCAGCTGATGATGACCAGTTGAGAAATACCCTCTGCCCCCAATCCCACTCTCACGAGAATGGGAATTGCTATGCTCAGGGGCGGGGCTTACGATTTTCGGCCACCTTTGCTATTTTACCGTGATGGAGTGCCTCTCTGTCAGGGCAAAAATCTGGGCCATTAAATTCAGATCCTGCCTGTCTTCCAATGGGGGTTCAAGATCAATAACACTATTCAAATAAAGGGAGTCCTCCTGGTGTCCTGGCCAATGTTTATGCCTCAATAAACCAAGGCCCTCACAGCTGGACATATAAGATCCCAATCCCAGTATTCAAAAAACAGCAGATGAATTCTCTCAGTGTCCGAAACAGTATTTATCCTTCAACTAACATCACTCAAACTGAACAACTCCATCTTTGACTCCATTCACTGCCTCCAAATAAAATTGCGATGGGAACCCAGTTCTCATAGTTCCTAGTTATGCCAGGCTTTTCTTGGAATACATGGAACAGTTTCTGTTCCAGTCCTACACAAGTCACCTCCCCCACCTCATTTTCCAATTCAGCGATGACTGTATTGGTTTCACTTCCTACTCTTGCCCTGAACTGGAAAATGCATTTAGCTTTGGGTCCAATTTTCATCCCTCCCTCATCCTTACATAGTCCAACTCTTCCCTTTCCTTGACTTCTCCATTTCTGAGGCCATCAACCAGAAAATATGATAAGCCAAAAGAAAAACACTGAGGATGCTGGAAATTTGAAATAAAAACAGGAAATGCTGGAAATACTCAGCAGGACTGGCAGCATCTGTGGAGAGAGAAACAGAGTTAACGTTTCAGGCCACTCACCTAACATCGGACTGAAAACTGTAAAACCCACTGACTCCTGTAGCTACGTTGATTACACTTCCTCCCACCCTACTTCCTGGAAGGACTCTACTCCATTCCCCCCAATTTCTCTGTCTTCCTTGTATCTGTTTGGACAATGCCATCTTCCACAACAGTTCTTCTAATAAATCTTCCCTTTTCCACACCTGAGTGCCTGCCCAATTTCTGCACTTTTCTTCTCGGACGTTCCCCTCCATCTCAGAACCACAATAGGATTCCCCTTGTCCCCGCCTTCCACCTGACCAGTCTCCGCATTCAATGGATCATCCGTGCCATTTCTGTTACCTTCAGCACAATGCCACCACTAAACATATCTTCCTCTCTCCTTAGCTTCCGGCATTCAAAAGGAACACTCTCTGACACCCTGGTTCACTCTTCCAACTCTCCTTCCCCTTCCCAGTCTCCCTCTTGTGCAAGCACAGGACATGCAATATCTGCCCTTTCACCTCCTCCATTCCCACCATCTGGGGCCCCCACCATTCCTTCCAGCTGAAACTGCAAATTTATTTCTTTTAATTTAATATACTGTGTTCACCGCTCACATTGTGGTCTCCTCTACATTAGGGAGACCAAACTTAGATCGAGTGATTGCTTTGCTGAACACTTCCATTCAGTCTGCGGCTGGTTATTATTTTAATTCTCCACTTCACTCCCACTCTGACCTCTCTGTCCTTGACCTCCTATACTGCTCCAGTGAAACTCAGTGGAAGCTCAAGTAACAGGACCTCAACTTTTGATTAGGCACTTATCAAATTCCAGACTCAGCACTGAGTTCAAAATTTTACATCGTAACTTAACGCTCCCATTTTCTCAGGTAGCAGATTTGTGTCTGTTGTTGTTCTATACAACCCCTCTACCCAGGGCTGTCCCAAGGGGTGGGTGCGTGGGGCCTGGGACAAATCACACTGTGTGGGGGCCCCCGTTAACATTTTTAGACAAGTTTCCTCTGACGGCTGGGCCCCTGAGCGTGTGTGTGAAAAGGAGGACCAGCAGCGTCCCAGCTACCGAGCGCTCGGTCACAAGCCCGTACTGCACTACTGACTGTGATAACTGTGTCGCATGTAAAACTGCACCTTGCTTCCAAGGCTGAACATAATTGTTGGATCTCCTTTTCTTAAGGAGAAATCCATGATCTCGATGGGATTCCGTTATAACATTTTTACTGACGCACCCCACACCCCAACGGGGGAAAACTTTAAGGCCTGAATTTTCCAGCCCCTCCGGCCGACGAAATCTTCCAGCCCTGTCGATGTGAGCGAAGATTTCAATGGCTCACCGGCCCCGCCACAGGGGGACCCACCATGTAGGGGTGGGGGGGAGTTGGGGGGGGCTGGAAAATTCCAGCCTAAACGCAGACTGAGGACATTCACCCCTGTTCAACTTTTTTGTTAAAGATTACAAATACGATGCAATAAATAATTTGACTTCAAAAGAAAAAATGACTGTCCATCTTCCAACGTTAAGCAAATGTTAGCTCCAAGTGCACACTGGAAGAAAAATAAAATGAGAAGCAGTGAGTTTGAATTGCCTGGGGCTGAAAATAAACACAGCAAGTGAGTGACTTCCCCCGCAGGTCAGACGCTATGTGCTATATATACGGGCTTTCAAGATGTTGATAGTTCAGAATATTTTATCTTGCCCCTCTGCAGTGAATGAGGGTTAGAATAAAAGCAGCTCTGCCGCTGCTGCCGAGGTCAATGCTGCCATCTCCAAGGGTTACGGGCAGTGCTGAGTCCGCACTGCGCTTCTGGCCACCCGGCCTGCTGCCTTGGCAGGGATTTATTCCAGTTCATATGGTTTTAATCTGCTTTCTCGTCTACCCTTCTATGAGTTTTGGAGGGGGGATACCTGCTTCGTTTATTCGCTTACACCCACCAGTAAACAATCATTTTGAGCGTAGAGTGCGAGAGACAGTGGATCAGCTGGTACGTACTACAGGCTGTATCACGTCTGACACCGTGATGTCAAAGTGCGGCATCCTCCCCGCCCAAGTGCGGTCACCCCGATTTGCCATACCCTAGGGACGGCTCTGCCTCTACCCATATTTTGGCTGGGATTTCCTGGTGCTGCCCACGGCAGGAACTGTGGAAGAGGAGGATCAAAAAGTTTGGAGGGGCAGCTAAAAGCCCATTGACTTATGCTGGACTGGAAAATCTCGCTCTTTGTTTCTTTATTTATTCACTTACCACCTCCTTTTGCCTCACGCCATCATCGCTTTTGCAATTTAATCACCACTGCCTTTCATCCTAATACAGACCCTCCCTTTTGTTCTTTCACCCTTCCCTTGCATCCCCTGCCTCTGTACTTGCTCAAAACCTGATACATCCCTAACGTTTCCAGTCCTGATCAAGGTCACTGAGTTGAAAGATTAACTCTGTTTCTCTCCACAGGCGTTGCCTGACCTGCTGAGTATCCCCAGCATTTTCTGAGCTGCGGCTCAGTTGGTAGCAATCTGAGTCACAAGGTTCCCTGTTCAGGTCCCACTCCAGGACTTGAGCACTAAAATTAAGGCTGATACTCCAGTGCAGTACTGTAGGAATGCTGCACTGTCGGAGGTATCATCATTTGGATGAAACGGTAAACTAAGGCCCCATCCGCCTGCTAGGGTGGATGTAAAAGATCCCAGGGCACTATTTTGAAGAAGACAGGGGAGTTATCCCTGGTGTCCTGACCAATATTTAATCCTCAATTAACATCACAAAAACAGATTGTCTGGACATTATCACACTGCTGGTTGTGGGAGTTTGTTGAATGCAAATTCGCTGCTGCGTTTCCTACATTACAACAGTGACGACACTTCAAAAATACTTCATTGGCTGTAAAGTACTTTGAGATGTTCGGTGGTCATGAAAAGCATTACATAAATGCAACTCTTTATGTAGGTAGGAACCTTTCATCCGAGATGTGTCAGTCCCACTGACGCTGGTGGAGGCCACCTCAGGAATTCCTGAGGCAACAACACAAGGATAGGTTCCAGATGTAATGAGTCGCTAACCCTCTTCTTACTTTTGAGTGTTTGTGCACTTTGTACAAACAATATCTTCACAAAACACAACACAGGAGAGTTCCTTCATCTGCCCCTCCCCTAACTTAGTATTGCAGTATTGCTTTCACACGCTGTACACACATTGCAGATTTAAATATTTTAAATGGAGAGTTAACAGCCCCATTTCTCACCTTTACAAATCACAGAATTATTACTGTGCAGAAGGAGGCCATTCAGCCCATCTTGTCTGCACCGGATCTCCAAATGAGCATCTTTGACTTAGTGCTGCCTCCAAACACTTAACTCCTAACTCTTGCTTTTCCCCCACATTGTTTCTATCCAAATAATCATCCAATGCCCTTTTGAATGCCTCGATTGAACCTGCCTCCACCAAGCTTCCAGGCAGTGCATTCCAGACCCAAACCACTCGCTGCGTGAAAAAGTTTATTCTCACATCACATTTGCTTCTTTTGCAAATCACTTTAAATCTGTGCCCTCTTGTTCTCTATCCCTTGATGAGTGGAAACAGTTTCTCCCTATCTACTCTATCTAGCCCCCTCATGATTTTGAGCACCTCTCCTCAGCCTTCTCCTCTCCAAGGAGAACAGTCCCATCCTCTCCAATCTATCTTCATAACTCAAGTTTCTCATCCCTGGAACCATTCTTGTAAACCTCTTCTGCACTCTCTCCAATGCGATCATATCCTTCTTCTAGTGTAGTGCCCAGAACTGTACACAATTCTCCAGCTGAGGCCTAACTAGTGTCTTATATAAGCTCAGCATAACCTCCTTGCTCTTGTCCTCTATGTTCATTGTTCATCTAAATGGCTCAGTTGAGCGCCTCATTACTCAATAGCTACTAACCTACATAATAGAAATGTCAAACATGCTAGCTCTTTCAGAAATTCCTGAAAAGGTCTATTCATATAGTCTTACATCAAACAAGGAGGCCATTCAGCCCATTGTGTTTACTTGCTCCTTGGTAACCATGCAAGACCTGAAAGGGTGCTAGAAGCAGGTTCATTAGTAGCTTTCAAAAAACAATCGGATAAATTCTTAAAAAGGAAAAATTTGCAGGACTACAGGGAAAGAGCTGGGGGAGTGAGAATACTTGGACTCACGATTCCTCGGATAATGAAGCAGTCAGTGCCTGCAAGACCTGGACAACATTTAAGTTTAGGCTGATATATGCTAAGTAATATTCAAGGCACCCAAGAGCCAGGTAATAACCATCTCCAGCAAGAGAGAGTCTAACACATTAACATGACATTTAATGGCATTACCATTGTCAAATCCCCCACCATCAATATCCTGGGGGAATCACCATTGACCAGAAACTTAACTGGACCCGCCATATGAATCCTGTATCTATAAGAGGCTACAAGTCAGGAGAGTGATGGAATACTCTCCACCTGCCTGGATGAGTGCAGCTCCAACAGTGCTCAAAAAGCTCAACACCACCCAGGAGAAAGCAGTCCACCTGATTGGAACCCCATTCACCACTTGCAACATCCACTCCCTCCACCTCTGACGCACAGTGGCAGCAGTGTGTACCATCTAGAAGATGCACTGCCACAACTCACCATGGCTCCTTTGACAGCGTCTTCCAAACCTGGGACCTCTGCCACATAGAAGGAAAAGGACAGCAGGTGTTTGGAAACACTACCACCTGCAAGTTCCCCTCCAAATCATGCACCATCCTGTTTTAGAACTATAGCAACATATCTTCACTGTCATTGGGTGAGATCCTGGAACCCCTTCCCTAACAGCTCTGTGGGTGTGCCTACAATACACGGGCTGCGGTGGTTCAAGAAGGTGACTCACCGTCACCTTGGCAAAAGCAATTAGGGATGGGTAACAAACTCTTGCTTCATGAGCAATGCACACATCCTATGACTGAATTTAAAGAAATAGCTCTTTTAAAGCCAGCACAGCCATGTTGCTGAATAACTCCCTTCTTTGCTAAATGACCCCATGCACAGCTGCTTTTAAAACCCATGATACTGGCACTGCTTCCGAACATGGGTCTCATACCCAGCTAGCTATCAGGGAGCAAACTGGTTGGGACTCACTATCTCCAACAGTCAGGGAGATCCATTAGAATGCGGCTCCTCCTGCCCACCAGATAGTAGATCCCAGCAGGCTGTAGCTGGCTGTGCTAGTCCTGTGTGTCAGAAGACAATGTTACTGGCGCAGGTCCTGTCTTTATGTGTGTGGTGTTGCCTGATCCATTAGGAAATGAAAGTGATGCTGTGCAACACAGAAGAAGAGAAAAAGATGCGAGGCTTCACGCAAAATCTGGGGAATATTTTTCAAAACTGAGGATGCTGGGTGTAGGGCCAAAGGTCATGGTGCAGGATATCACCAGTGTTAACAAAATGCAAACTTCCATTTATCGTGACCTACTTGTTCTCAGAATGTAGCAAAGCTCTTCCCAGCTGATAGATCAGCCAATGGATCACTGAAGAACAGGAAGAGACCATTCAGCCTTTTGAGCCAGCTTCACCATTGTACTAAATCACGGACGGTCTGGTGGGTAGATCTAAAAAAAGAACTAAAAAGGCTAATGGGATGTTGGTCTTTACCTCAAGAGGGGTGAATTTTCAAAGGACGAATTTATGTTACAATTGTAAAAACTCTGTTGAGACCCCCATCTGCAGTATTGCACTCAGCCCTAAACATTTCATCTCAGTAAATGTATATTGGCCTTGGAGTAGGTGCAGTGCAGATTCTTCAAAAGGAGGGCTAAAAGGGTTAAGTTATGAGAGCAGGTTGTACGGAGTATCTTGTATCCCTTTGCAAACAGAAGCTTAAAGGGTGATCTAACTGAGGTGTTTAAGGATATTAAAAGAGCTGACATAATAGATAGAAGCTATTCCTTCCCTCTGGTAGGATGGTCCAGAACAATTACAGGGGCATAGCCTTAAAATTAGAGCTGGGCTGTCCAGGGGTGATGTCAGAAAGCACTTCATCACATGACTAGTTGTGGAAATCTGGAACTCTCGTCCATCAAATGCTGTTGAGGCCAGAGGTCAATTGAATATTTCAAAATTGAGGTTGATGGATCTTTATGAGGCAAGGGTGGAATGGTTATAGAACCAAGGTCGGTAAATGGGGTTATGATATAGATCAGGCCCAATCCAACTGAGTGGCAGAAAAGGTTCAAGGGCTGCTTGGCTGCCTTCTGCTCCTATATTGCTATCTGTACCTCGATTACATTTACCCTACATTTTTTGAAGTATTTACAGATACATAGGCAAATATGGCACCAGTTTGCACACAAGATCCCACAAACAGCCAATTTGATAAAACTTATTTTATGTGTTAACTTGTTTTTAATAGTGTTGGTTGAGAAAGGACAGTTGGCCAGGCCACTCAGTTAATTCCTTGCTCTTCTTTGAATATAGCCTTAGGATCTTATACATTCACCTGAACAGGCAAATGAGTGCTGGTTTAATATCCCCTGTGAAAGATAGTGCAGCACTCCCTCAGCACAACACTGAAGTGTCGGCCTAGATTTTGTGCTCAAGCCCTGAAGCCCTGGAACCTGAAGCTAAGACCTCCTGACTCAGAAAAGGTGAGATGAATCAGGAACTAGTGACAGGCTAATGTTAAATTCTGCTTTTAAATGCTTGACCAATGTAAGAGGGAGAAAAGATGGGCAAGGATGGTGAAGCCTCCTCGGGATATAGGACATAACTAAGGAGCCAATCCAAACACACAGAAGTTGGTATTGTTTTGAACTTAGATCATTTGCTGGGAATTCAGTCACGTAAACATTTGTCTGCACTCTTGTACTTATGAAGGATTAAATTTTATAATTAAGAGAACCAATAATAAATCTTAATTGAAAATCTATTTCATTTTAGTTTACTGAACTGTAGGTATCTGAGGAAAAGTTAATGGACATATAATATTTTATCCAATTCTGAGGATGGTGATAGGAGATAACAGAATGGCTGGACAAGGTGCTCAGGGGATTAGCTTCATATACTTGGTAATCCTCTCATTTTTATCTGTTATGTTTGTCTCCTAAGGGCAGCAGCTTCCGTGATTTAGATGATTTCAAATGCTTCCCAGGGTACTTCAGCACAGCCTGCTCACACCTTGAGATAAATCCTGCTCCTTCATTGCTCAGAAGGCAATCTTTTATTGCTTTCCTCTGATTAAGTTGTCACCGTTTGAGACTTCGTCCCAGTCTCTGTCCATATCCAAAGGTATTGCATAGAAAACTCCTTTAAGCTAAGCTGTCAGAATGTGCTGAGGCAAATCATGAAGAACTACAAGTCCTGGAAACTGAAATTAAAATAGAACATTCTAGAAGTACAAGGCAGACCCATTGACATCTGTAAGAGAAAGGATAGATGAACGAAAAGATAGATTGTCTTTTAAGTTGCCGACTTATTGTCAGTTCCGGACAAGAGCCCATACCACACACATTATCCTGCATTTTACTAAGAATCTAAGAAGTGAGAGCAGGAGTAGGCCATTCGGCCCTTCAAGCTCACTCTACCATTCATTAAGGCCATGACTGATCTGATTATGGCCTCAATTCCACATTCCTGCCTGCTCCCAGTAACCCTTCACTCCCTCGTCATTTCAAAAACCTGCTTAACTCGACCTTGAATATGTTCAGAGACTCAGTCTCGGCGACTCGATAGGGGAGAGAATTCCAAACACTAACCACCCGCAGAGGAGAAATTCCTCCTCATCTCTGTTTTAAATGGGAGACCTCTTATTGTGGAATTCTGCCCTCTAGTTCTACATTTCCCCACAAGAAGAACCATCTTCTCAGCATTTACCTTGTCAAGCCCCTGCAGAATCTTATGTGTTTCCATTAAAATCACCTCTCATTCTTCTAAACCCCGATGAGTATAGGTCCAACCTGCTTAGTCTTTCCTCATAAGACAAGCCCTTGATCCCAGAAATCAGCCTGTGAACCTTTTCTGAGCTGCTTCCAATGCAAGTATGTCTCTCCTTGAGTATTATGGTCAAAGCTGTACACAGTACTCTAGGTTTGTTCTCACCAATGCCCTGTACAATTGTAGCAAAACTTCCCTACTTTTATATTCCACCTCCCTTGCAATAAAGGCCAGCATTCCTTGTTGCGCCTGCATGCTAACATTTGGTGATTCATATACAAAGATAGCCAGATCCCTCTGTATCACTGCATTCTGTAATCTCTCTCCATTTAAATAATATGTTGCTTTTCTTTTCTTCTTACCAAGGTCGCCAGTCTCACATTTTCCCACATTGTACTCCATCTTGCAAGTTTTTGCCCACTCACTTAACCTATCTATATTCCTTTGCAGACTCTTTGTATCCTCCTCACAATTTGCTTTCCTACCTACCTTCATATCATCAGCAAATTTAGCTACAATATAGTCGGCCCCTTCATCCAAGTCATCAATATAAGTTGTAAATAGTTGAGGCGCCTGCACTGATTCCTATGGCAGCCCACTAGTTACAGTTTGCCATCCTGAAAATGACCCATTTATCCCATCTCCTTGTTTCCTCTATCCATGCTAATATATCACCTCTAACACCAAGAGCTCTTATCTTGTGTAGTAACCTTTTATGTGGCATCAAGTGTTAGGCAATGACCATCTCCAACAAGAGAAAATCCAACCATCGCCCCTTGAAGTTCAATGGTATTACCATCACTGAATCCCCCACTATCAACATATTGTGGATTACCATTGACCAGAAACTGGAACTGGACTAGCCATAAAAATACTGTGGCTACAAGAGCAGGTCTGAGGTTAGGAATAGTGCGACGAGTAACACACCTCCTGACTCCCCAAAGCATGTCTGCCATCTACAAGGCACAAGTCAGGAGTGTGATGGAATACTCCCCACTTGCCTGGATGAGTAGAGCTCCCACAACACTCGAGAAACTTGACACCGTCCAGGACAAAGCAGCTCCCTTGTTTGGCACCACATCCACAAGCATTTACTCCCTCCATCACCGACGCACAGTAGCAGCAGTGTGTACCATCTACAAGATGCACTTCAGGAATTCCCCAAGCCTCCTTCAACAGCACCTTCCAAGCCCACGACCACTACCATCTAGAAGGACAAGGGCAGCAGATAGATGGGAACATCACCACCTGGAAGTTCCCCTCCAAGCCACTCACCATCCTGACTTGGAAATATATCACCATTCCTTTACTGTTGCCGGGTCAAAACCCTGGAACTCCCTCCCTAACAGCACTGTGGGTGTACCTACACCACATGGACTGCAGCAGTTCAAGAAGGCAGCTCACTACTTCCTTCTCAGGGGCAACTAGGGATGGGCAATAAATGCTGGCCCAGGCAGCGAAGCCCACATCCCATGAATGAATAAAAAAAACTTTATTGAATGCCTTTTGGAAATCCAAATACACTACAGCTACTGGTTCCCCTTTATCCACCCTTCTTGTTGCACCCTCAAAGAACTCCACTAAATTTGTCAAACACGTTTTCCCTTTCATAGAACCATGTTGGCTCTGCCTGGTTGTATTATGATTTTCTAAATGTCCTGCTGCTATCTCTTTAATAATGAAGCCTAGCATTTTCCCAAAGACAGAATTAGGGTAGCCGACCTATAGGTTCCTGTTTGTCTCCTCCCTTTCTTGAATAGTGGTGTTACATTTGCAGTTTTCCAATCCTCTGGAACATTTCCAGAATCTAGAATATTTTGGAAGATTACAACCAATGCATCTGTTTTCTCTACAGCCACTTATTTTAAGACCCTAGGGTGCAGGCCATCGGATTCAGGGGATTTGTCAGGCTTAAGTCCCATTAGTTTTCCCATTACTTTTCGTCTAATGATGGTGATTGTTTTGAGTTCCTCCCTCCCTTTTGCCTCTTGATTTTCTACTATTTTGTCTTTACAGATGTTGCCAGGAACAGTTCTTGCTGTTTTCATTACACATGAATTGTACATCCAAAGCTATATCAAAATAAATGTTCTTTCATTTGCCTTTCAGAGTCAAAAGGTATTGGAATGCATCTTGTAATGTTTGGGAGATGCTAATATTGAGGGATACACTGGGTTTGTACCCAACCGGATTTTAGCCTTAACTGAAATCACTGGAGAATAAACATCCAGTGTGTTACAGACAGGAAGGGGTTAATTTAAGCAACCCTGATTTCCCCCTTCATGACCCATCCATAAACCAAAAGGTGTTTTTTTTTTATTTGCTTTCCCCTTTATAAGCAGTGGCATGTTTCCCAACCCCTCAGTTTTGATGTGATCCAATTTCTATTAATAACCCCACAGCAAACTCACGATAGGATGAACTCAAAGGGTTAGTTTATTTGCAAACACTCAAATTTGGGTAGCAACATTGCCTCCTTTTCACTCATACAGTAAATAAGAGATAGAGAAAGAAAGGTTTACAGGGCAAAGACCACAGAATTAGTGTTTCACATGTGTCCAAAGTACAGAATCAAAGTCCAATAGTGTATTCCTTCACAGAGGTTGGCAGGCTGAATCAATGCTGGATAATTCACTTTTCTAGTAGAACTGACTTCCACAATGAGATAGGCATGTAGAGATGAATCAGTTTTGTAGGCAATGGTACAAAAGTTCCAGTTGAAACAGTGCAGTTGGGGCCAGACATTCAAATCTGGACAGAGCACCTTTTCTGTGTTGCTGCTAGGTAGATGGAAAGATGGCAGACTGAGCTAAGCAGCTCCATGAGGCAATATTATTGGTTCCACCAGTTGGAAGCTCATGTCACATGACTCTTATCCCTCCACACCACCTTTGACAAAGGACGTGTACTCCTCGTCAGGGTCTCTGAGATGGATAACTGTCCAAGCCATTAAAAATTGAAAGGAAGATTCCAGGGTCCTTTGTCCTAGCAGAATTGTTGGCCAGCTTGGGTTCTGAAAAGCAGATGGCCTTTGTACAGTTCTCTTTGATTTGGTCTCTGCAATCCATATGGGGGCTGTTAGGGTCTCTTCAGAGATAACGAGGTATAAGCTTCTTTGAAACTGCCAAATAGCTCCTTTTGTTCAGGGCCACAGCCATACATATCTTCAGCCATTTTAAAATAATCTTTGTCCAGTGTTTAAAATTTTAGAAATAGCCATGATGATATCAATTTTATGCTGAAGTCAATGGACTTTTGAATGTCTGGCCGCATTTTACGGTCCTGCCCCGCTATGACAGGGCTGTAAAATTCCATCCTATATCTATTTTATGAAAATATACAGTGTGAAGTGTTATGACCACTGCCGGTGTTAATTGCCGCACAAACCAAATCCCAGAGGGAAAGTTGGCTTACTGGCCGTACCATTTTTTTGGTATTCTGAATCCCCACCCACCTTTAAAAGCTTCATCAAGCCATTCCCGGCACCTTAGACCATCACCCGCCATTTCATTCCCATTTCCTGCAACTTCTCCATCAATTCCCGTAACCTCTCATCAATATGCTATAAGTATTTACTCAACTTCCTACACCTGAACTGTGGCTCAGTGGGTAGCCTGCTCACCTCAGAGTCTGGAAGTTGCAAGTTTGTGTATAAAGATGGTGATTATAATAGTAATGTCACTTGGCTAATACGCCAGAAGCCCAGGCTAATGCCCTGGGGGCATGAGATCAAGTCCCACCAGGGCACTAGTGCAATTTAAATTCATTTAATTAATTAAAAATGATCTAGAATTGAAAGCTAGTCTCAGTGATGGTGACCATGAAATTATTGTTGTTAAAAACCCAAGTGGTTCTCTAATATCCTTTAGGGAAGGAAATTGAGGGGAGATTGTGGTATTATCACTGGACTAGTAATCCCGAGATCCAGGCAAATCTGGAGACATGGGTCGAAATTTGAATTATAATTCAATGAATAAATCTGGAATTATAAAACTAATCTCAGTGATGGCGCCATGAAACTTGCATTGATTATCGTAAAAACCTGTCTGGTTCACTAAATCCCTTTAGGGACAGAAATCTTCTGTCCTCCGCTGGTCTGGCCTACACGTCATTCCAGATCCAGAACAATGTGGTTGACTCTTAACTGTCCTCTGAAATGGTTGAGCCAAGGGATATTATGGATTGGCTGGCCTTGTCTGTGACACTCATACCACATGAAAGAATTTTTAAAAATCAGCAGTCTTTGCTTACTGTACATGTGATCCCAGACCCAAAGCAATGTGGTTGCCTATCAACTGCCCTCAAAGGGCAAATAGGGATGGGCAACAAATGCTGGCTTGCCACTGACACCAACATCCTATGAAAGAATAAATTTTAAAAACTTGAGCATGGAATCCAGACTGGTATTCCTGTGCAGTACTGAGGAAATGCTACACTGTTGGGAGCACTGTCTTTCAGGTGAGATGTTAAATCAAGGCCCTGTCTATCCTCTCAGATGCCATGGTACTACCTGCAGCAGAGTTCTCCCTGGTACCCTGGACGTTATTTAACCTGCAACCAGCATCACTGAAACATATTATCTGATGGTGATCTCATTGCTGTTTGTGGGAGTTTGCTGTGTTTTCCCTACATTAAGAGTTCCGAAGAAGAGTCCTACGGACTCAAAATGTAAACTCTGTTTTTCTCTCTCCACAGATGCTGCCAGACCAGCTGAGTTTTACTAGCACTTTCTGCTTTTTATTTCAGGTCTCCAGCATCTGCAGTATTTTTCTTTTATTTTAATGTTTACTCTTGAAGTGAAGTTGCTATTGGTACTGTAGGAAGCGCAGCGACCAATGTGCGCACAGCAAGATTCCACAAACAGCAATGGGAAAATGACCAGGTCATATTTACTTTAATGAAGATGGTTGAAGGATAAATATTGGCCAGGACACCTGGGAGAACTTCCCTGGCTCTTCTTCAAATAGTGCCATGGGATCTTTCACATCCATTTGTAAGGGCAGATAGGGTCTTGGTTTAATACCTTAGCCACGAGACAACACCTCAACAATGTAGCATTCCCACAGTAAAGCACTGGTGGCAGCCTGAATTGTGTGCTCAAATGTCTGGAGTGAGACTTGAACCCACAATCTTCTAAGCTTGAGGAAGGAGTGTTACCCCTGAAACACAGCTGATCTCAAGAGGTACATATACACTTTCGAAAGCATATATAGAACAGAACACTACTGGAAATGATAAGTGATATAGATTAATAGAATCTGTCAAAAGAGGTTAGCCATTTAATGGCAATTGACTATATTTAAAGGTTTGGAGTAACCTTTGCCCTTAACTTTCTGAATGCTTTTATGTTAACACAGGTCTTTTTTTATATCCCTATGTCTGCCCTGCACCATTTCCATGTGAGTTCCAAAACAGCATTAAGTCTTGTTCAGCAAAAGCAATAATAATAAAGCCCAAAGTCAAATTGAAAAATAAATGTGATGAATTTCTTCTACAAAAATGGCAAAATGTGAAAGCAATTTATTTAATAGATCACTCTTCAGGCAGGGAGAGAGATCTGTGTCGATAGAGAACATTAAGTGCATTTTTTGCTGATGTGATTTAACTAATCTTTTAGCATAACCATTGGCCTCTTAAAAGAGCTAAATTACTGCTAAAAGGGTGACCATTTATAGATTATAATTAAATAATGGAAGTCTGAAGCCTGTGGAGTGTGTGCAAGAAGGTTTTTCATGGTAGGTCTTCACAATGTCTGAACGGGAATTGCTGACAAAATACATTGTGAAAAATCAAGTGGGGTTTCGCACAGGACCAATACAGAGGAGGCCCATCAATTATGAACAGCCTAAAATGTATATAGTCTGTGTACCATTCAAAATAAAAGATGGGCAACTATGGCACCTTCCACAACCTTGGGACTTTCCAAAGCGCTTCACACGTATGGAATACTTCCGAAATGTAGTCGCTGATAATGCAGGAAACCCGGCAACCAATTTATGCACAGCAAGGTCCCACAAATAGAAATGATATAATGACCAGATAATCTGCATTAGTCATGTCGGTTGAGGGATACATATTGGCCAGGGCACCAGGGAGAGCTCTTCTTCTCCCCTTTGCAATAATACTGTGGGATCTTAAGTCTACCTGAAAGGGAAGACGCAGTCTCAGTTTAACATCTCATCCAGAAGACAGCCTATCCAACAGTGGAGCACACTTATTGCACCTGGAAAGGAGTTTGAACCCATGAACCAAGAACGAGACAGTACCCATGTACTGACCACAGCTGATACCGAAGCATCTGATGCAAAATAAAAACAGAAAATGCTGGAACTGTGGCAAGAGAAACAGAGTTAACATTTCATCAGGACTGGTGAACAAACTGAAATGTTAACTCTGTTTTTCTTTCCCCACAGTGCCTGGACCCGCGGAGTATTTCCAGCATTTTCTGTTTCTATTTCAGATTTCCAGAATCCGCAGTCTTTTGCTTTTGTTTTTGCTCATGCATGTAATATTTACTTTAATTCACAGCACCTCACCCAAAGGCAGCTCCTATAACCCAAATGAGGCAACGCTTGCCATTTGAGACACTGGCAAAATGTGCACAAGGAAAGACTAGGGGGTCTATAGTGCACTGATGTGACTGCTCCCAATTTTGTTGGATCAGCTAACTTGAATAATGAGCTTTATCACTCAGCACAGCTTTGGCCATTTGCCACCAACCAACCAAATAAATGATGCACCAAGCCTTGGTCAAGTGGTAGAGCTGTTTAGGGAGTGAATTCCTCTCCCCTCCGTGGTTCTGGAAATCAGCCCTTCCCAAACCTCCAGGCTCACAATATTCAAACAGGGCAAGCCAGCCAATAAACAATATTCAAACGCAAATAGAAATGAGTCGCCTGAGTTTTTAGGGCTGAATATTGTGCAGAATGTACAGCACAGAAACACACCATTCGGCCCACCTTGTCAATGCTGGTGTTTATGCTCCTTGCGAGCCTCCTCCCACTCTAGGCCACCCCATCTGCATGTCTTAACTTTTACAAGTTCTCATGGCAGGTTAAGCTTTAGCACTGAATCTCTCTCTGCAGACGCTACCTGGGCTGCTGAGTATTTCCAGCATTCTCTGTTGTAATTTCAGATTCCTAGCATCTGCAGTATTTTGCTTTCCAATCGGCATATCCTTCGAAGATGCCTAATCGTGGGTGCCACATGTGGACCAAGGATCGTCTAGAAGTCCATCCCTAACGCTGAGTAGAAGTTTCTGAAATAAATACTCTTATCCATGTTTAAAAAAAAGAGTTTTCAGCACTGAATCCCCGGCAACTGGCTTCAGTCAGAACCAGCTCCCTCCAGTGGTGGCAGCCTGGCTGTGGCTGAAATGCAGGTACCTGCATCATGTAAAGTTTATGTTGAAATGGCTTGTTTCCTGGCAGGCAATGCTTACGCCAATGATCTCGGGTATTTGTACCACACAACTCTGTAACTGATTATTAATGTTATGCCCAGAGGAGGTGTGTCCTATTCCTAACTTTAAACCTGGACATTCAGCATGTCATTTTCTGGAATTGTCTTTTATTTAAAACTGGATACGAACAAGACTGTTAAGATGGCTGCCCAAAGGACTTTTGCAATGTCTGCACAGATGAAGAATTAACTCATGTCTGAACATGCCTCTGGGAAGTTCTCAAATGCAAATGGCAAACTGGCCACCCTCACCAGCTTAATGGAAGGGACTCAACAGTCGATGGCTGCCAGGCTTGTTCGGAGCCATGACGACGGGATATCAAAAAATGCCTTCCAGTTATCTAATGGTAGCTGGCATGTTGACAGATTATCAATCATTCCCCCCATTGTGTATCAATCACCCTGCTCCAATCCATCATGTGGGGAATGGGAGACCTTGAAACTTGCCGTCACATGACCGAAACCGATTTCAGATCACAAGTTCTTTTATCCCAAGAATCAGAGGAAAAAGCAAAGCGGTCTTTGAAAAAAACTGCAGAGACAAGAGCAGCAAGGAACCACCAGTTCTGCCTTTTAAAAAGCTAGAGGCTGCAATACCTTAAAATGTCTCCCAGCTGTTACTTTTCAAAGTCCGCCAGTACAGAAACATGATCTCCTGGTAAAAAAAACTAAAAGTGACTAACTTCATGATCTTCTGAAAAAGCCACCTCTTTGAGGGAATCCTGCAGCAACACTGATATAAGACTCCAGCTATTGAAACCACCAAGACTATCCTTTCAAAGTCAAAACTCCTTCTTCCACAGGCCCGCAATGACTGCTTTCCTAAGACAAGCGGAACATGTGAACTATAAAATATTCTTTTGTTCACAACTTGAGAAAGGTACAGTTCAAGAAGATAGTGCACTTTTACAAGTGTGTGTGCGTGGGTGTGTATGTGTGTGTGTGTGTGTGAGAGTAAGTGGCGTAGCATTGAGACTTTTGCACTGAATATGTGAACAAATAATCCTCTCTATTAATCCCACGAGAGCTGCTGCTGATTTTTCAAAATTGACCTCACATTCAGGGATTGAGAAACACACATACCTTCCTTTCCAAAAATACAGCGATTATGGACAGTAAGGGAAAGGGGACAAGGTTTCAGTTCTCTCTCATCCCTGTCTGTAACATCAATAACAAAACTGATAAATTCCAATTAAATTCCCAATTATAATTATCCCTAACTTCTTGCTCTGGAATGCGTACTAAAGCAATATCAAATTGACTCCTCTATAGTATTTTTAAACTGCAAAACCCATGTACCTGATGGAATGAGGTGTTTGAAATGGCTGATTTCTTGGAGCTCATTGGAAAAGAAAGGTGGAATTGACAAAAGCTTGCTGTTTTGCTAGTCAGTAGGGGCATAGTTGGTGGTATTCTCACTTCCAGGGTTGAAGTTCAGGAGGTTCGAATCCCCTCCAGAGATCCAGGTTCATACTCCAGTGCAGTACTGAAAGATCTTCCACTCTCAGAGGTGCCACTTATTGGATGAGACGCTAAACCGTTCCCAATTTTCCCTGTCACATAGACTTAAAAGATCCTGCGACACTATTTGAAGAAGAATAGGGGAGTTCTCTTCGTTGTCCTGACCAATATTTATCTATCAGCCAACATAATTAAAACAGATTATCTGGTCATCATCACATTGTTTTTTGTGGGCCTTGCTGCATACAATTTTGCTGCTGTGTTTCCTGTGTTACAATAGTGGCTTCCCACATGAAATAAACTGGTCAGCCATAATTCACAGAGGCCATGTTCCCCATTGTCCAGGTATTGTGCAGTTTGCCAATAATTGGCAATCTCATTCAGAGGACCATGAAGATGCTGATGCGGGAACAGGTAGAAACACAGGCTGGTGCATTAGGACCATTGCTCAGAGGTGAGGTGGAGTAAGGGGAGATTTCTTCTACACGTAGTGCACCTTCTCCCAGTTTAGGAGATTGTGATACTGGCTCTGGGTGACTATTTGTGAAGGAATTCCACTCCCCAACACTGATATTATTCACCTCGATGGGCACAAGATCCTTCCAAAAAACCCAGGGTACACCGCTCCGGAAGAACATCTCCACCATTTTGAAAATTCCCTCAGCACGAGGTGAAAAGTCAGCAGCCCCACATACACAACAGTAAAAATTGGAGCTGGTTTGGTTTCTAACTCCTTTAATACTGTAAATATTAACTGTCATGAAAATATAATAACTTTCAAAATATTATTGTGATTTTTGTAGAAGTGGGTTAATAGCGAGGTTTGGATTAGTCTCTCTGTGTGTATGTGTGTGTTGGGGGGGGGATTCAATTGGATTGGTGACAGCTGGTCTGGAGGTTTTGAGTTATCAACAAGTAGCTAGGTTTGAAATGCTAAATACGTAAACATGGCTGGAGTTTTAGACTGTGAGGTGTAAGGAACATTTGCATTTTTAGATAGATTAGGTTAGTTTGAATTTCAAAGAGATGATAGGAAGTTACACCTAGCCAGAAGAAGGTAAGCTAAACAGTGTGTTTATTTTTCCCAAAGGTTACTGATAAAGTTAGTACCATGAAAGATTTATATTATGGGCAGGATTTTCTGCCTGTTGGGCAGGTGGAGCAGGAGCGGCCGCAGGTGGGCACGGACCCAGTCAGCGCCTGCGATCGGGGCGGTGCCGCTATTTTGCATGGGTGGGCCAATTAAGGCCCATGCAGCGCATTTCCGACTCCTGTGAATAGCGGGAGTGTGGGGGCTGCGGCGGGCGTGCACAGACCACCGGGTCTGTTTAAAGGAAGGCCTGGCAGTCTCCTGTAGGCTGGTGACAGTGGCTAGTTCTTGTCACACCACAGGGGGTCGGCTGAGCAGGCCTGGCTGGAGGGAAGGGCAGAGGAGCAGGGCAGGCTATAGGGTCTGTCACAGGAGCAGGGTAGGCTGCGGGGTAGGCCATCACCCATTGCACCCCTCGCTTTTCAGATGATTGCCTTGCTGCCCTCCTCGAGGAGGTGGCAGCACGGCAGGAGGTGTTGGTCCCCCAGGATGGGAGGAGGAGGCCCCCCCCACATGACCAAACCTGCCTGGGAGGAGGTGGCGGAGGTGGTGAGCTCCCGTGACATGGTGCGGCGCACCTGGATCCAGTGCTGTAAGTGCTTCAATGATTTGTTGTGCTCTGGCAGGGTAAGCACCATGTTGGCATTGGGCATTTGAGTAGCCTTAGCCTTTGAGGGCCCCCCCCAAAGTCTTACTGTCGTTACTGCATTGAATCATGTTGGGCATTTTTCCTTCGCTGGGTGGGCAAGCAGATAGTGCCCGTGCTTAGATCAGCCTGAGTGGTTCATGAGGAGATGAGTTCTTCCCCGCACCAGGTGTTGCCCTTAGTCGCACATGACTAGTCTGGGGGTGACCTGCAGGAGGTGCACCTAGGCGCATACTCAGAACTCCAGCACATGTCCTATTCACGGTGATGAGATGGTGGAAGGGGAGCTTCAAGGTGTCATGGCCAAGAGCCATCTGCTGCCCTCGACGCTGCACATAGTAGCACCTCCTTGCTATGGGAGCAAAGACTGTGTGGTTCCTAAAGTGATGGATGCAGAATGTGTCCAAGATGGCCCTTGGTGGGGATTGGTATTATCTTTGTGTGATTGATCAGCAGTAGCGGGGAGAGGAGGCACTGGAGGCCTGATATGGGCCACTGTGGTTGGGGTGCAGCGTGCGTGTGCAGAGTCCGTGTGCGATTAGCCACAATGAATGGTCTTCTCTGTTTTTCAGGAGCAGCCAGGTATTTGAGGTCAACAGTGACACCCGCTCTGTCCTCCCACCATCCAAAGCACTGATGATTGTTTGATTTGTTATTGTAGCGATATTGCTCAGTCACAGAGTGATAGAGTTAGAGGTGTGGATCATAGACAAAGGTCCCTCGGCACTTCAAAGATCCACGTACAAGTACACAGGTCCCTGAAGGCAGCAGTTCAAGTAGACAAGGTTGTAAAGAAGGCATATGGAATGCTCTCCTTCATTGGCAGAGGTATAGAATGTAAAGGTAAGGATATAATGTTGGAATTGTATAAAACACTGGTGAGGCCACAACTGGAGTAGTGTGTGCAGTTCTGGTCACCACATTACAGGAAGGACGTAATAGCTCTGCAGAGAGAGCAGAGGAGGTTTGGAAGAATATTGCCAGGGTTAGAAAAGTGTAGCTACGAGGAGAGGTTGGATAGGTTGGGGTTATTTTCCTTAGAACAAAGAAGGCTGAGAGGTGACTTGATTGAGGTGTACAAAATTATGAGGGGGAGAGATAGAGTGGTCAGGATAAAATTGTTTCCCTTGATTGAGAATTCTAGAATCAGGGGACATAGATTCAAGATAAGTGGCAGAAGATGTAGGGGGGACATGAGGAAGAACTTTTTTACACAGAGGGTAATGGGTGTCTGGAATTCGCTGCCCAAGTTGGTGGTAGAGGCAGAAACTCTAAACTCTTTTAAAAAGTACCTGGATCTGCACCTAAAGTGCTGTAAGCTGCAGGGCTATGGGCCGGGTGCAGGAAGGTGGGATTAGAAAGGGCACCTGGGTGTCCTCGGGCTGGCATGGACAAGATGGGCCAAATGGCCTCCTTCTGTGCAGTAACTTTTCTATGATTCTATGGTTCTAAGAATGCTCATAATGTGTCTGAGCGTGCGAGGACTGGAGGCGGCCAGGCCCAGCTCATGATTTTAAGCCATTTCGAGCAGGAGGCCCTGGAGCTTGAGAGGCGCCATGCGCCCAGGTCCACTGGTGTCGGTGAGGCTGGGGTGGAGCGGCCAGGTATTTGAGGTCAACAGTGACATCCGCTCTGTCCTCCCAACATCCATAGCACTGATGATTGTTTGATTTGTTATTGTAGCAACATTGCTCAGTCACAGAGTGATAGAGTCAGAGGTGTGGGTCATAGGCAAAGGTCCCTCGGCCCTTCAAAGATGCGCGTGTCAAGCACCATCCAAAGTCGCTTTATCCCATTTCCCAGCACTATCCCCATAGCCTTGTATGCCGTGGCAATGCAACTGCACATCTAAATACTTATTACATGTTAGGAGGGTTTCTGCATCCACCACCCTTTCAGGCAGTGCATTCCACATTCCCAACACACTCTGTGTGCAAAAGTTGCTCATCACATCCCCTGTAAACCTCATGCCCCTTACCTTAAATCAATGCCACCTGGTTACTCATCCCTCCGCCAAGGGGAAAAGTTCCTTCCTGTCAACCCTATCTATGCCCCTCATAATGTTATAAACTGCAATAATGTCACCCCTCAATCTCCTCTGCTCCATGGGAAATAACCCCAGTCTATGCTATGTCTCCTCATAAGTCAAACTCTCCAGCCCAGCCAGCATCCTAGTCAATGACCTCTGCACTCTCTCCACTCCAATCACATCCCTCCCATGAAGCGCATTTCAGAGCTGCACACAGAACTGTAGCTGTGGCCTAGGCAGCGTTTTCTGCACTTGGAACATTACCTCCCTGTTCCTATATTCTATTCCTCAGCTAATAAAGGCAAGTATGGCATTTACCTTCTTAAACACCTTATGTACCTGTCCCGCTACCTTAACAGGCCTGTTGACATGCACAGCAAGGTCCCTCTGATCCTCCTTACTTTCCACGGTCCTACCATTCCTCGTGTATTCCCGTACCTTGTTTGTCCTGCCCAAGTGCATCACCTCACACTTATCCACATAACATTCCATTTGGCATTCCTTAGGCCATCTAACCAGCCTGTCTGTATCTGCCTGTAATGTAAGGCTATCCTCCTCACTATTTGCCACTCCACCAATATTCGTGTCCATAGGTTCTGGAAGGTTGAGCGCATAATGAGTCAGGAGGAAAGGGATGAAGTGTGTCACTGTGTGCACGCTAACTGATCCACTGTCCTTGTTGTTAATCTCAGCATTATCAGAGCATGGCCAGCAGGGGGAACTGCAAATGCCCCCTCTCACACCTGAGGGGCCTGAAGTCTCACCAGCATCATAACATTTCTGCGAGGCAGGCACCAGCGCAGATACTAGCACCTCGGAGGGCATTGCAACATCGGCTAGTGTCCCAGGGCACAGCGGTGAGGGTGCTTCACAATCGCTGGAGGAGCTGGCAGAGTCAGAGTGTGCCAATGGCGTCATCAGCCAGAGGACTTCAGGGGACCAGGCACATGTTCAGTCGGTGCCTGATGATGTGCCTCTGGAGTCTTCCGCAATGCGGCAGCTGTAGGAAATGCGGCCGGGTGTGCGGGAGCATCTGGTGGAGATACATGAGGTTATGCTTCGCTTGGTGTCCATGGCGGAGGAGTCCATGTGGGGCATGAGTGATGCAATGAGCCTCCTGGCAAAGCATCATGCTTCTTCCATGGAGAGAGTAGCGACTCTCGTGGAGAGGGGCCTCCAGGAGAATAATCAGGTTCTCCTGAGGTTACACTTGGACCTGCAAACCCTCACAGTGGCATTGGCCACAGCTGGTCAGTGTCAATGTGGGAGGTGGTGTGTGCTTCAAGCTTCTCAGCTCGTTGCCCATCCATCGACGGTGAGCACGGAGGTCCGAGGTGACCTCACATCGGCGGAGCAGCTGCCTGTCGTATCTGTGGGCTCCTCTCAGGGCGCTCCGGATGAGGGCACCAGCTGCTCCACTCCTCTCCCAGTGACTGCTTCACCGGATGAGGTTGCAAAGACTGGGGAGATGCCAGCTGTGGACTTGGCAGCTCCCTCCCAGGCAGGGTCAGCACAGGCTCCACAGGCCAGAGGACGGCAGCCAAGGTCATCGAGGCCAACAGGACAGCAGTCAGCAGGCTGTTTCAGATGCCACTCCGAGCGATGGGGCGGCACCAAGACGTAGCACCCGAAAACGTAAGCATAAGGCACCTTAGGCACACCACGGGTTTCTCACTGGTGCTTTTGTGTTGGCCCGAGATTAGGGACTTATTATTTGTTTCTGCTTAAATAACGTTTTGTTTTAATTTTGTGTGAACTTCTGATGGTGAAAATTAAATCCAGATGTGTTACCATGGCTGAGGGTGGCTCCTTTGTTCTGCATTTGTATGTTTTACATACAGGTCATGAGTGTTTGAGTGGACATTGAGGTTTATGTCCAAAGCCCTTAGTTGCAGCTGATGACCTGGCAGATTTAGCACTTAACTGCTGAGAATGGAAGCACCAGGCAAGGCTGGTCCTCCTGATCCATTTGTGTGGAGCTAGCTGAAGGTTCATTGGATTAAAGTCTCCCGGGTGTCCCTGCCTCCTTGGTGTAGTCCCGGGTCAGCATTTAGCCTCTCAGCATTCCCCTGTGCTTCCTCACCCTCAGAATCAGTGCTGGACTCATTGTGTGCAGCCACAGACACTGCATCAATGTATTCATCATCCACTGTGTTCCCCCTTTCAAGTGCAAGATTGTGAAGAGCAGCATGCAACCACTATTACCGACACATAATCTGGGGGGTACTGGAGTGCACCAACTGAGCGGTCCAGGCATTGGAAGTGCATCTTGAGAAGACCTATGGCTCTCTCCACCACAGCCCTTGTGGAGGTGTGGCTCCTATTGTACCGCTGCTCAGCTTCTGTTCTTGGATGGCGGAGAGGCGTCATGAGCCACCTTCTGAGGGGATAGCCCTTGTCACCCAGCAGCCAACCATCCAGCCAGGCCGGAGCACTGAAGAGCCCCGGCACCTGGGAGTGTCTGAGGATGTAGGCGTCTTGGGAGCTGCCTGGGTACCTTGCACAGACTTGTAGAATCAGCATCCTGTGATCACACACTATCTGCACGTTCATGGAGTGGAAGCCCTTCCTGTTGACGAAGGCACCGGGCTCACCTGCTGGCGCCTTGATGGCACATGTGTACAGTCTGTTGTACCCTGGACGCGGGGGAAGCCAGCAATGGCCGCGAAGCCTCTGGTTCACTGTGACTGGCTGGTCTGTTCCCAGTGGAAGTGGATGAAGGTCAATGCCCGTCTGAACAGAGCATCTGTAACCTGCTTGACACAAGTATGCACCTCAGACATATTGAGATAGCTGCTTTGCCGCCTGTATATCCTGGCAACAGGTTAGTGGCGTCTTCTGCAGTCCCTTCCACCTTGGACTACCTCTTGGTCCTGCGCCACTTATGCATGCGCCTGGCCTCCCAAAGGTGGCTCCCCTGGAGGCTGATTGTGCACTTCTGGCTTCTACCACATTCTAGCCCTCCCTTCCTCCTCAGAGGAGCTGCCTCCAGTGGACATGCCAGGACCCACACCCAGGCTAAGGGGAGGCCTCTGGAAAGCTGCAGGCCTGATAAAGAATACTGACTGCAGAGAGCTGAGCTGAAGGTTCAAAGTGCACAGGAAGCTGCTGGAATTCATTCTGACCTGCTACAGATCACACAGGCAAGTTTAAAAAAAATTCTGCAATAAATACTCAGACCAGATTGACAACCCCACTGAGTCCTCTTATCCCACCTCTGGATGAGTTTGATTAAAAAGTCTCTTACCCGCCTGCCCGTTGCGCCCGTGCGCCGACCTGAAGATCGCACAGGCACCTGAAAATCGCCATTGATTGACGAATTAAGGGCCTTAACTAGCCTGTTAATTAATGGCGGGCACGCATCGAACTTCATCGCGCGCCCGCCCAGTGAAATATTGTGATGGCGCGCGGTGATGTCAGGATGCTCGCCCGACATCATCGCGCGTCATTTTACGCGCTGCTGTGCGGGGCCCGCCCTCCACATGTCAAGTGGAAAATTTCGCCCTATGAGAAAAGTAAAGTTGCAAAGCCATATTGAAACAGTGGAATTTGCATTAAAAAGGGAGAAACATGTATAAAGGATATGAGGTTATGTGTAAGGGGGAAGACATTCTAATATCTAACACAGATGTGAAAAGTCTTTAACCTCTGTGCATCAAGTCGCTGTCTATAGGAACCGAAGCTAAGAAACTCACTTTGGATATCATTGTCCAGGGTATTGTGTGCTCTGCCTGGGTCTATCAAAATTCATTTGTTTTCACCATTACCTTAATGGAGGTGTAACTGGGATTAATTAGGGCATTTAGGAGTTGTTATAGTAGTAGTTTGTAGACATATGTATGTACTTGAAATCTTTTCTTTTATTAATAAATGTTTAATCTAGTTTCCTAAAAACCTTTGGGGTCATGGTAGTCTTATTACTTCTGAATTCAAGGCATGCATCTCAAAATAAAATACAAATTGCAAAACAGTTGTGGCTGCGAAATCAAGGGGAGAATTTTCTTCCCGTTGGGGGGGGTTGTGCGGGCACGGGTGGGTGCAGACCCGATCGACACCCCTGATCAGGTCCGCACCGCCATTTTACATGGGCAAGCCAATTAAGGCCCATCCATTGTGATGCGCACCCAGAAGTGATGTGCTCTCCTTGTATGGTCGGGGCTGGGGGGGGGATGGGGGTGCAGGGGAGTGTTGCCTGAGTTGGGAGCATGTGCGCAAAAGAGTGCAGAAACCTCGCTAAAAATATTAATGACATGCCCCCTCATGTGTAACTGTCACACGAGCTGGGACAATGCGCATTCATTTCAATAAAAATTTTTCTGAAAATCTTAAATCATTCATGAAACCTCATCCCGGCCGGGCAGCTCAGCTGATTGCCTTAATTGCTTTTTAACAGGCCTTAATAGGCCTTTGACAGTTCGGCGGGTGTGTAGCTGAGTTGGCTGCGCGCCTGCCGAACTGAAAATCTAAATGACACGCGGTGTCGTCGGGAGGCATGCCCAATGTCACCATGCGTCATTTTACACTTCGGCGTGTGGGCCCCGTCCCCGCTCGCCGAGCCAAAGATTCAGCCCCAAGTTCCCCTCATGGATTTGATCCACCTGGCACACATCATCTGCCATGTCATAACATAACAAGGATATATATAGCTGCATTGTATCAGTGACTAACTATCCTGCAATAAAGGCAATGTCCAGTCCTACTGCCTCCTTAAAACTACCAATTGTACACATATCTGTTATAGTTACAATGCTAATGAGTCGGCACACATAGAATTTAGTGATTTATTATTAAATATATATTTATTTATTATTTATTATTTCCTTTTATGTGTTATTTTAGTTCATTTTTATTTCATATTGCACTTATTATTTTATTGAACATTTTATTTATTATTTAAATTATTTTAAATGTGTTATTTCTTCCTGTGGAAGCTCAGTCATTGAGCATAGCCAAGACAAAGATTGCTAGATTTCTAGATACTAATGACATCAAAGGATATGGGGAGGGTGCGAGAAAATGGCATTGAGGTAGATAATCCTCCATGATCCAGTTGAATGGTGGAGCAGGCTTGAGGAGCTGAATGGCCAACTCCTGCTCCTGTGTTCCTAAATTAAAGGGCATTTCAGGGGTTGAGAATTGATGATAATTAGCCTCAGTTCTTGTGGCTCAATAAATTATGCAATAAATTATGTTAGTCTGTTGACTAACAATGATCTGCTGTTTCTGCTCCCACACAAGTTGTCTGAATTTATTTAAAGAGGGAGAGGTAGCTCGATCTATATTTACTGGAGTCTCCTGTCTTAGACTTAGATGTTATTAATCAGAGAACCTTGAAGCACAGAAGGAGGTCATTTGGCCCAAAGCACCTTTGCCAGTTCTTTGAAAGAGCTTTCCAATTAGTCCCATTCCCCAGCTCTTCATCCATAGCACTACATTTTCTCATTTACAAAAATATGCTGAATTTCCTTTTGAGCCATTAATAAACATCCACCACTGGGGATTTTTTTCAATAATTTAAATGTCATCTATAACAGCATGGCTTCTCTCTGCTACACAGTCCACACTTAGTTACTCCCTTCCTCTTGTTTCACAGAGCCCTTTTTTTTATTCATTCGTGGGATGTGGGTGTCATCCCTAGTTGCCCTTGTTCAGGGGGCTTTTAAGAGTCAACCACATTGCTGTGGATCTGGAGTCTTAATTCCAGGTGTTTTTTAATGAACTCAAATTCCACCATCTGCTATGGCGGGATTCAAATCCAGGTCCCCAGAGCATTACTCTGGGTCTCTGGAATACTAGTCCAGTGACAATACCACTCCAGCATCACCTCCCACTAATGGTGAGATGTGAGTGGTAATGCATGCCTGCTTTTTGTAACTTTCTTAAAGCTGTGTCCTCACATCTCAGCAGATTGTCTGACATACAACTCTTCTAGGATTACATAATCTTTTATTCAAGTTCTACTGTCCCTCTTTGTGCAGCCAACTATGCAACTTCTCACCTCTCTCACATTCCTCTGCCTCCTATAGATTCCATACCAGGAAGTGTAAGGGGTTAACAGTTGTACTAACTAGAACACATCATAATGTCTGAAAAGTGTGATCACAATATGGCAAAACAGTCAGCATTCACTGTCATTACTGTACAAAACTGACAACATCTTCTGGTGCCTGGCATGCACAGTTAAATACAGAAATCTCAAATTTGTTGTCAGTGATACCCCATTCCTCCACAGGGTCTGCTGTCCTAGTCCTTGCAAATGAAAACTACCTAGCGTCTGTGATTTGATGTGAACGTTAACTTTTTACACACTATTCTCACTATAACAACCAATAAAAATGGCCAGCCTTGCTTGATCAGAGGTAACAGAGTTACTATTGTGTGCTCGGACACGCTAACTGATGAATAACCTCACTGGCCCTGAAAAACTAACTTAAGAAGTGTAGAGTCTCATTCCCTCATTATAAAGTTGGATGATTTTTAAAATAAAAACTGATTTTATTTTCCAAAGGTTGTTTGTGAGATTTCAGCTTCTCCTTTGATCCCATGTGTAGGTATCAATCTTTATGCTGCTTTCTGCAAAATGATTAGAAAGCCAGTTATAATCCCAGCATTTTACCTCCCGTGAGAACTTTTCAATCTGAATGGCTGATCAGCCTCATTGATGATGCCACTGTTACTAGATACCATAGGCCCCCTATAGATGGTATCAGATTGAAAGTCATGTTGGAATGAGGGAATTGGTGCTCTTGAGCCTGCTAAATCTTGTGAGTAGCGTCCCTCTAGGTCAATGGTGAGCTGCATTCCTTAGCTACTCCCTGCAAAATCCTGGTCATTGTCACTTATTCTCTCCTCACATCTCTGACTTTGCTTTCATTCTCTTCCCCGTCATGTTTCCCCAGTACCATCCTTTGCTACCCCTCCAAGCATGGACTCCTCACCTCCCTCGGTCTTCCCTTAATTTGCGATTTGTTTTTGGGAGGTCAGTGACATTGCTCATTTCCCTGAGAAGATGGTGGTATCTCTTTTCCTTCAACCACTGCAATGCTTACGCTGATGGATCTGCAACACTGGGCCTTCGATGGTGGTATCCGGGTAGGCTTGGAATTGCAGCTACAGTGCAAAAGCTTTTAAACCACAAAATAGTCCACTTCTGTCCATTCCCTTTCCTACTCTTTTCAACATGGTGCCAAACCTATGGGCCTCCTACAGTCACTGAGGTTTCTTAACAAGAACATGGAACATTGAAACAAAAATAAAAATAGCTGGAAAAACTCAGCAGATCTGACCGCATCTGCGGAGAGGAATACAGTTAACGTTTCGGGTCCGTATGGCTCTTCATCAGAACATTCACGGAACATTGAACCTGACTGGTTGCCTCACATCCTTTAAAAAGTACCTGGATGAGCACTTGGCACATCATAATTTTCAAGGCTAAGGGCCAAGTGCTGGTAAATGGAATTAGGTAGGTAGGTCAGGTGTTTCTCACGTGTCGGTGCAGACTCGATGGGCCGAAGGGCCTCTTCTGCACTGTGATTCTGTGATTCTGTGACTCATTTTCCTGGAAAGCTCATCAAAGACTTTTATAAAGCATTCCCTGTAAATTTATCAAACAATTATTCAAGGAAGATCTGCTTGCTTCTATAACATTTAACAGTCAGTCAGGTTAAAGGATTTCCATCTTCATGTGAAGGCACTTGGGAAGCCATTTGTTTGTACGGAATCTCAAGATGTAATTACACAATTTTAAAAATTCTCATCCTTGTTTCCCATTCCCTCCATGGCCTCGCCCCTTCCTAACTCTGCAATCTCCTCCAGCTCCTCAGCTCTCCAAGATCTCTGCGCTCCTCCAACTCTGTCATCTTGAACATTCCCCAATTTTAATCACTCCACCATTGGCAATTGTGCCTTCAGCTGCCTAGGCCCTAAGCTCTGGGATTCGACTCTAAACGTCACAACCTCTCCACCTTACCTTCCTCCTCTAAGAATCAGACTTAGATTTAGTTCCTCCAGTCCCATGGGGGACAATGGGCAGCAAGTTTCCACAACTGGCCATTGCAATTTCCTTCACTCCAGCCCAGGTGGTGTCCAGCTCTTGGACGCCCTCCTTAAATGTATTTACTAGTCTTCTTTGGTCAGCCCCTTCTTCTCCTTCCATCCTGTGGTATCCAGTCTATTGCCACTCTGGCAGGATCTATGCCTGTGAGGTGAAGTCCACGTCCTGCCAGCATCAGTAGTCTCTCCATCATGATGTCCTGCAGGCACCTCTGACCAGTCCTTGTAGCACTCCATCGTTGTCTCTCCATGTGATGCCCAGGATCTTCTGTAGGTAGTGCTGGTGAAAGACATCCAACTCACGTCAACCCGTTTGCTGTTCTCCTCCATGTTTCGCTGGTACAGGTTGCAGTTGGTGCAGCATGGGTTGCAGCATTGGCACAGCTGCCAATGGCGGTGTGATTAAAATCGGGGATGCTCAAGAGGGCAGAGTTGAAGGGGCACAGAGATCTCGGAGGGTTGTGGAGCTGGAGGAGATTGCAGAGATAGGAAGGGGGCGAGGCCACGGAGGGATTGGAAAACAAGGACATGAAGAGTCACAGCTTCATGGCTACGTTGATGGTATTGGATCCCCACACCTTGTGGAGCCGTTGGAAGACTGACGCTGCTTGGCCGATTTTTGCGTGGACAATGATCTCTACACTACCCTCCCTGGAGGTGTTACTTCCTAGATAGGCCAAGTGGTCGACATCCTCAATGTTCTGTTGCCTGATGGCAACACCTTAATGGCGCTCCTTAAAACCTACCTCTTTGACTAAGCTTTTGATAATCAGACCCAATATTTCCTTACATGACTGGGTGTCAAATTTTGCCTTATTGAGCACCTGTGAAGCACCTTGAAGGCACCATATAAATACAAATATTGTTATGTCACTCTCATTGGTTTGTTCGAAAGTGATTTCGTCGGAAGGAAATGCCACAGAACTCCTCTTGCTCATCTCTCTCCCTGTAAAGGAGATCAGTGCCCTTTAAGACCCTCCATCAAACAACGCTGATTGATTGAAGAGTACAAAACTTTTCATATAGTCTTGGAATTGTGATGAAACAACTCATAGGATCCAAGAGTTATATAATGCAAGCGGTCAGTCCATTTTGCCTCTCCTGGCTCATTGGTAGAGTTTTCAATTAATCCCATTCTCCAACTCTTTCCCCATAGCCCTGTAATTGGTTCCTTCTAGGTATTTATCTAATTCTCTTTTAAATGTTGCTATTACATCTGTCTCTACCATCCTTGTAACAGTGCATTGCAGACCATGACTGCGCTCTGTGTAAAAAAAAAGTTTTCCCATGTTGCCTCTGGTTCTGAATCACTTTAAACCTGTGTCCTCTGGTTACTGACCCTTCTGTCACCAGAAACAGTTTCTCCTTATACCTGAGGTGATTGGCTGCTTCATGTTCCACCCCCTAAGGTATTCGTCTCCATATATCTCTCTGTGTAAATTCCAAATATGGCCATTCTCATCCTTCAGTTGCTGACTCAGGATATGTTTTCCTGCCATAATGAAGTGTGACAATTAGGAGAGTGTGGATGTGCCATGGCGAGATGTGAAAGTGCAATGGAGCTATTTGCTTGCAGTGCCTATTGGGATGAATGCCGCCCTTTTGTACTGATACTGTCAGCATTTGCTCTGGGGCATTGTAGCTTAATTCAGCTGTTGAAATATTAATGACAATTCAGGTATGAATGGGTTCATTATTTCTTTCCAGAGAGGCTGGAGTTGAACCTGATCGAGTACCAGTACATTGTTGATTAAATATTCATTTAGATATTAATGAAACACAGGTTTGCATTAACAGGAGAAAACACAGAACCGAGAGTAATGAATCATTTAATGGATGCATGGTGCCATTTCATGCCCATCACTGACCCTTTGTTTCCTCCAATGTTATGCCCTAAGATCTTCATGGTGCTAACTCCAGCCTGGAACCTGGCCTTTGGATGTCAGCCTCAGCTGAAGGTGCTAACCCTTCCATGAGCACGGTCTTATGTGTTTCAGCCTTAGTGAAAGATGCTGACTCCTTCCTAGGCATGGCCTTATGGGAGTCAGCTATCCTCCAACGATTTGAAAACAAGAATGGGAGTTAAAGTGAAGACGTTGTAGGCTGGTGAGCATGAGGGTGATGGGTTAGCAAGACTTAGTGCGAGATAGGATATGAGTATTGGATGAGCTTAAGTTTATGGGGTTGAAAGATAGGATACCAGATAGGAATGGGTTGGAATAATCAAGTCTAAATGGGATATCTAAGGCATGAACGAGGGTTTCAGCAGCAGATGAGCTGAGAGAGAGGTATAGAGGGGTGATGTTACGGAGGTGGAAATATGCAGTCTTAGTGATGGCATGACTATGAGGTTGGATGCTCAGCTCAGGGTCAAATATGACACCAAGTTTGCAAACCATCTGGTTCAGCCTCAGATGGTTGCCAGGATGAGGGATGGAGTCAGTAGTTGGAAAACAGAGTTTGTGGCTGGGACCAAGGACAATGGCTTCTGTCTTCTCAGTATTCAGTTGAAGGAAATTTCCTGTCATACAGTACTGGATATGAGACAAGCAGTTTAAAAATTTAGAAACTGTGGAAAGACAGTATACTATAAATGCCACAATTTTGAAAAGTGTAGATGACCAAAGATACCTTGGTCTCCACTTGCACAAGTGGCATGGCAAGCTGATGAGGTGGTTGAAAATAGTATATGTGTTACTTGGGTTTATATATAGAGGAATAGAATGTAAAAGCAGGGATCATGTCAGAGCTTTATAATTCACTGGTTTGGCCTTTAAGCGGGAGTATTGTGAACAATTCTGGGCACCACACTTCAGGAAAGGTGTTAAGGCCTTAGATAGCATATGGAAGAAGTTAACCGGTATGTTATCAGGGATGAGGTGGTTCATTTGTGAAGAGAGGTTGGAAAAGTTAGGACTGTTCTCCTTGGGACACAGAAGATGATAGGGTAACCTAGGGGAGATGGTGGCATCAAGGTAACATCAGTAGACTAATAAGAGCCTCAGGCTCATACATAGGAGGCAGAGGTTCAAATTCCACCACAGCAGCTGGATCAATGGATTATTTTAAAAATCTGGAATTAAAAGCTAGTCATAGTAATGGTGACCATGACAACTATCATCAATTGTTGCAAAAACCCATCTGGTTAATTAAGGTCCTTTAGGGAAGGAAATCTGTCATCCTTACCTGATCTGGCCTACATGTGACTCCAGGCCCACAGCAATATGATTGACAAGCCACTCATTCCAAGGGCAATGAAGGATGGGCAACAAATGCTTGGCTTTCCAGTGATGCCCACATCCCATGAGAGAATAAAGAAAAAACTATATATTTTTAAGACAATGAGAGGTTTTGATAGCGTTGATCTAGAAAGGGTTGATAAGCACAGGACATGAGTTTAAAATCATTGGTAAAAGATCTAGAGGAGAGATGAGGAGAATTGTTTTCCACTCAGAGAGTTTTCAGGATCTAGAACACTCTACCTGAAAATCTGGCGGAAGCTGGTTCCATGAATAATTTTAAGAGGGTGTGGGGCAAGTAGGGGGAGATGGTGGTATAGCAGTAACATCACTGGTAAGTTAGAGGTTGATGGCCTGTGGACATGGGTTCAAATCCCACTATAGCAGCTGGTGGAATTTAAATTCAGTTCATCAAAAGAAATTCTGGAATATAAAACTAGTCTCAGTAAAGTTCCACAAAACTATAATGATTTGTTGTAAAAACCTATCTGGTTCACTAATGCCCCTTTAGGGGAAGAAAATCTGCCATCCTTGCCTGGTCTGGTCTGACCTACATGTGACTCCAGACCCACAATAAAATGGTTGACTTTTAACTGTTCTCTGAAATGGCTGAGCAAGTCACTTAGTTCAAGGGAAAATAGGGATGGGCAATAAATGCTGTTCTTTCAGAGGGCTGGCATTGGCACAATGGACCTCCTTCTATGCTGTGCAATTCTATGAACCATAAGTTCCAAAATGGATAGAATGTTCCAGAAAAATAATTATAGAGGTCAAATGATACCTGTGGACACCTGAGTCGGAAGAGAGAGGGAGCAGAAAGAAAAATTATTTTTGGCATGTAGTTGTCGCTGCAATGCGATTTATACAGCATCCCACAAACAGTAATGAGATAAACAGGCAGATAATAGTAGTGATGTTGGTTAAGGGATAAATGTTGGCTAGGACACAAACCCAGTATTCTGTGGGATGGAAGAACACTTCCTGCTTTGCTAGAACGGTTTACAAACCCTCAACTGTGTTCCAGCTTTGGAATGCACTTGGTGTTTTTGCTCTCTGCGTGGTATAATTAAATAAATTAGGGCCTGCCATTTGAGTTGTGAGGGCTCACAGCAGCAAACTGCCCTTAGAATTTATCAATCATCACAAATCTGAGAAACCAACTGGCCAAGACATCGGGAGATGTTTGTGTGATAGGGCGCACTGCTGTTTAAAGGCTGTGACTCCAGAATGTTGTCAAGGCAGCAGATTGTCTTATGCCCATTGCCAGGGCACTTGATGATGTCACTGACTGGAAGATAACAATATGTACAATTGCTCAATTCTGTCAGCCTTCACTTTGATGATGACAAGTACATAATGACCCTTCATCTCTTGAAAAATATTCGACTATTTAATAAACACTGGCACAAGATCAATGGAGCAGTGTCAAATCCTGGAAATCCACCATCAAAGCTAGAGAGATGCGATTTTGAAAAGATCTAAATGAGTAAAAGATTTTATCTCAATAGAGACCACTCCACTATTTGCTGCACTGACTGGATGTGGCGAAGATTAAAGTTAAGATACTGACTAGGGTATTGTACAAAGTCCGGATCAATTTATCAGTCACGTGCAAATTCAGGGAGGCCACAAGCCCCCACGGAGCCTTGCAAGATGGGAATGCCAATCAGATATTAGTCTGTAGCTCCAATTCTCTGACACATACTACTGGCTTAAAGCTGCCTGGCTGATTTATGAAGTAACGGTTCAGAGGTTTTTTTTAACTAACCTGCTAAGTGGCTGTTCTCCATAAATAAGCCTGAAAGGTGAGCATCAACAAGCTATTTGGCCACGAAAGGCCTCATAGATGAGCCAGGCCCTGGTCTGGATCAATGTGCATTCACAAACACTTTCAAGCAAGTGGTAATGGATAGTGATTCGGATGGATAGTAATATTAGTTGATGTTTCCTCTAGATCAAGGACACTCAGGCCAATTTCAACATTCAGCTACCTCAGCACAGGACAGAGATTGAACGTTGTCCCCTCCCTGACCAGAGTGACTCTGCTATTCGCTCAGGAGTTCAATTACCAGGGAGCTTCTAGGGAACTGTATTTAAAACTTGCATTTGCATAGTATCTTCCACAACCACAGCATTCCCCAAAATGCCAATGAAGTACTTTTGAAGTGTAGTCACTGTTGAAATGTAGGAAACGTGTAAGGCAGTTTATACACAGCAAGATCCCACAAATAGCAAGGTGATAATGACCAGATAACAATGCTTAGATGATGTTGGTTGTGGGGTAAATATTGGCCAAGACCAGGGAAAACATTGTTACTTTTCTTTGAAATGGTGGCATGGAATCTTTTACATCCAACTGAGGGACAGACAGCCTTTCAGTTTAACATCTCATCCACAAGATCCATAACTGCAGCTGTGCAGTTAGAAACAGTATCAATAACCATGAACAGGGGTAGAGGAGGGTCGCACTATGGGTTTGTGTTTGGGTGTAAACAGTGCTGGGATTGTTAATAACTCTCTATCTTCAAAGTTATGGCATGCTGAAACTGAATGTATTTTTGTTCAATGGTGCAACTCCCTGATGCCATCTTGATAAAAGATCACTCCCTCCACTACCGAAGCACCCTGGCAGCAGTGTGTACCACCTACAAGATGCACTGCAGCAACTCACCAAGGCTCCTTCAACAGCACCTTCCAAACCCACGACCTCTACCACCTAGAAGGACAAAAGTAGCAGACACCTGGGTACACAACCACCTGCGAGTTCCGCTCCAAGTCACTCACCATCCTGACTTGGAATCATATCGCCATTCCTTCACTGCCTCGGGGTCAAAATCCTGGAACTGCTTTCTTAACAGCGCTGTGGATGTACCTACGCCACAGGGACTGCAGCGGTTCAAGAAAGCGGCTCACTACCACCTTCTCAAGGACAAATAGGGACGGGCAATAAATGCTGCCCTAGCCAGTGATGCCCACATCCCGTGAAAGAGTATATATTTTTAATTCCACGGAAGTGGAATCTAGTAATAGTGTGGTAAAATATTGTCACAAAAAGAGCACAGGTTGGGGGTGCGGCTGCAACATTGCAACCTTCATTCTCCAGCCTCCATGCTTCTTATGATCACAGATCCCCCATTACCATCATGGAATTGGGAATAAATCTATCAGCTTGCGCTACCACCTGAGTTTTGCCTGCTTCAAGCATAACAATGCCATGATCTGGCACATCTTTTGGGGAGCTACACACTCAACAACAACTTGTATATAGCACCTGTAATGTAGTATAACATTCCACAGTGCTTCACAGGTATGTTAGCAAGCAGAATTTGACCTTGAGCCGCAAGGAGATATCAGGGCAGCTTGCTAAAAGAGCTAGATTTTAAGGAACATCTTTAAGGAGGAGAGATAAGAAATGGGGTGGGCGAGATGTTTAGAGAGGAAATTCTAGAGCTTTGGGCTTTGCAGCTGAAGCCACAGCTGCCAATGGTGGAGAGATTAAAACTGAGCCTAGAATTGGAAGAGTGCAGATAGTGCAGAATATTGCACGGATAGAAAGATGTTACAGAGATCAGTAGTGGCAAGCCATGGATGGTATTTTAAAACTGAGGCGTTGCTGGGCTGGGATCCAATGTAGGTCAGCAAGCATAAAGGCGATGGCTGAATGGAACTCAGTGCAAGTTAGCAGAGTTTTGGATGAGTTTAAGTTTACAGAGGGTGCAAGGTGGGAGGCCAAGCAGCACACCTCGAGATCCATCCACAAATTAATACATAATACCAGTTCACAGAATCTGGGCATCTAAATCTGAAACGAGGCCAAGTGACAAAATGAAAGAGAGAGAGGGAGAGAGAGAGAGGTAAAAATAAAAATCTTGCATTTATGTAGCACCTTTCATGATCACCAGGCATCTCAAAGCACTTTGCAGCCAGTGAGGTACTTTTGAAGTGTAGTCACTGTTGTAATATGGGAGATGCAGCAACTTTGTGCATAGCAAGCTCCCACAAACAGCAATGTGATAATTAGATTAATTCATTAATTAATCTGGTCCTATGATGCTATTTGGGATAAATATTGGGCTCAACATTGGGAATAACTCCTATATTCTTGTACAAAATATGCCATGGGATCTTTTACATACACCTGAGAGGGGATGTCCAAAAGACAGCACCTCCAACAGTGCAGCACTTCCTCAGTATGGCATTTGTAGTTTCAGCCTTGGCTTTTGAACTCAAGACAGGACAATATGGATACTAACAATGTAAGCAACCTGCAATAGCCAAAATTAAGCAATCCTACAGCCAACGGATCAGATCAAAGCTGATCTTTGATCACATCCAGTGTGAATTGTTGTGGACAATTAAACAACCAACTGGAGCAGGAGGCTTCCCAAATATCAGGGAAAAGGCAGGAGATTGGCACTAAGTTAAAATGCTCAGACAGCCGGTGCAGACATGATGGGCCAAATGGCCTCCTTCTACACTGTAACAATTCTGTGATGCCCCATCCTCAATGATGGGGGGAATCCAGTGCAAAAGACAAGCATTTGCAGCAACCTTCAGCTAGAAGTGTTGAATAAATGATCCATCTCGGCCTCCTCCTGAGGTCCCCAGCATCACAGGTGCCAGCCTTCAGCCAATTCAATTCACTCCACGTGGTATCAAGAAACGGCTAAACGCATTGGATAATGCAAAGGCTATGGGCACTGACAACATTCTGGTAGTAGTTCCAAAGATTTGTGATCCAGAACTAGCCACACCCCTAGCCTGGCTATTCCAGCAAAACAAGACTGGCATCTGCCTGATAATGTGGAAAATTTCCCAGGTATGTCCTGTCCACAAAAAGCAAGACAAATCCAATCCAGTCAATTACCATCCCATCAGTCTACTCCCGACCATCAGCAACGTGATGGAAGATGTTTCGGCAGTGCAATGAAGCAACACTTACTAAGCAGTAACCTGCTCACTGACGCTCAGTTTAGGCTCTACCAGGGCCACTCAGCTCCTGACCTCATTACAACCTTGGTCCAAAACATGGACAAAAGAGCTGAACTCAAGAGGTGAGGTGAGAGTGACTGTCCTTGACATCAAGGCAGCATTTGACCGAGATGGCATCAAGGAACCCTAGCAAAACTGAATTCAATGGGAATCAGGGGGAAAACTCCACTGGTTGGAGAGATGCCTGGCACAAAGGAAGATGGTTGTGGATGTTGGCCCAAGCTTCACAGTCACAGGACATGCAGGAGTTCCTCAGGGCAGTGCCCTCGGTTCAACCATCTTCAGTTTCTTCATCAATGACCTACCCTCCATCATAAGGTCAAAACTGGACATGTTTGCTGATGATTGTACAATATTCAGTACCATTCACAACTCCTCAGATATAGAAGCAGTTATGTCCATATGCAGCAAGACCTTTACAACTTTCAGGTTTGGGCTGATAAGTGGCAAGTAACATTCATACCACACAAGTGCCTGGCAATGATTATCTCCAACAAGAGAAAATCTAACCACCTTTCCATGACATTCAATGGCATTACTATCACTGAATTCCCCCCCCACCCCTCCCCCCGCCACTGTCAACATCATGGGGGTTACCATTGACCAGAAACTGAACTGGACTATCCATATAAATACTGTGCCTTCAAGAGCAGATCAGAGGCTGGGAATTCTGCAGCGAGTAACTCACCTCCTGACTCTCCACAGCCTGTCTACCATCTACAAGGCACAAGTCAGGTGTTTGATAAAATACTCTCAACTTGTCTGGATATGTCCGCCTCCAACAATACTCAAGAAGCTCGACACTATCCAGGACAAAGCAGCCCTCTTGATCGGCACCCCATCCGCCACCTTAGACATTCTCTCCCTCCAACACTGACACCCAATGGCAGCAGTGTGTACCATATAGAAGATACACTGCAGCAACTCATCAAGCCTCCTTTGGCAGCACTTTCCAAAATCGCAACCTCTACCACCTCAAGGGACAAGGGCAGCAGATGCATGGGAATACCACCATCTGCATGTTCCCTCCAAGCCACTCACCATTCTGAGTTGAAACTATATCGCTGTTCATTCACTGTTGCCGGGTCAAACTCCTGGTACTCCCTTCCTAACAGCACTGTGGGTGTACCTGTACCAGATGGATTGTAAGCAGTTCAAGAAGGTGGCTCACCACCACCTTCTCAAGGACAATTAGGGATGGGCACCAAATACTGACCTTGCCAGCAACACCCACATCCTATGAAGGAATAAAAAAATTTGCTGTCTTTCGGACCGAAATGTATGTAGAGGTAGAGTAACAAGAATAAATTGTATTAGCATGCTAGAAGGGCTCCAGAACAACTCTTCTGAGGTGACATTGTACTTGAGGATTCACCAGGCTGGCCCATGAAGGCAGAGTGTGGACTAGCATCTGTGGACTTCTATGCCCTGAGTTCCCTACCTCAGTTGTTACAACATAGCAAGAGGTCGAACAGAGGAGCTTCCATTTAACAGTGAGAGGCTCCTCTAAGGTGCATTCAGGTCGCCAATTTAAAAGCAGAATTGCAAGTGGGCCGACAAGCAGATTGTCTGCTTTCCTCTCTACTCGGAGTAAGATGTGTGGAATTGCATGAGCTGCTAACGAGGAAAGAGAACAAATGCTTCATGTGGCTTTCATGCAATAATCAAAGGCAGCGAGCACTTACGTCGTAATGTCTTCCATTAGATGAAGTGTTCGCAATTTATTGAGATGCAATGACCTTAAAACAAGGCAAACTGCTGGGATAATGAGAGCACAGAGGAAAAATCACTGGATGGAAAAGGACTGAAATAGTCTGACCAGCATCGGCAGAACTTACATTCCAAAAGTGAAACATTTAAACTTGACAATAGCGCTCTAGGAAAACTGTGGAGTCTGGAAAAGGCAGATGGGATGTGGAGAGAAAATGGAAACTCTTACAGGACAAGGCAGAACAACATGGCCTCTGCTGTCATGTTGGTTGTCAGAAAGCTGAAGATACAAGGTGAGCTGCCCATTAGAAATAAATACAAATCTGTGTCTGAAATCATGAAGTACCTGAACTGGATGGTTTAATAAAAACAACTGCTGTGTCTACCATGGCTATGTTGGAAGCATTCTCCCCTCTGAGTCACAAGCTTCTGGGTTCAAGTCCCACTTCAGTACTTGAGCACAAAAATCAAGCCTGACACTTCAGTGCAGTGCTGCACTGTCAGAGGTGCTGTCTTTCAGATAAGATATTGAACAAAGGCCCCATACGCCTGGTCAATAGATGTAAAAGACCGCATGGTACTTGTTCAATGAAGAGCAGAGAAGGAATCTCTGGTGTCCTGGCCAATATTTAGCCCTCAATCAAAATCACAGAAAAACTCTAGTCATTATCAGGTTGTTGTTTGTGGGAGCTTGCTGTGTGCAACCTGCTGCCACACTTCCAATATGACAACAGTGGCTACACTTCAAAAGTGCTTCACTGACTGTAATGCACTTTGAGCTGGCAGACGGTTCTGAAAGAGCTACATAAATGCAAATCTTTCTTTCTATACAATGTCTATAAAACAAGACACATGTGACAATCTGAAATACTTTCACATTCAGGAAAAATAAACTTTTCCCCTCCTTTCCTCTCAAATGGAAACTTGGGGCAGGCAAAGCCATCTTTGTCATTGAACCAAAGGAATGATTTAGGACCTGATATTAATGCATTGAGGCAGGGAGGGTGGGGGAAGTGCCGTAACCAAGTAAAAACAATACCGAGGGTGTGGAGGTTCTACCAGTCTTAACACCAGGGCCTCGTTTCAATAATGTGCAGCAGACATACTCCTGAAAACAAGTCAGATTAGCAGCCTGATGAACAGGCGGAACAGGGAATTTACTGCAGGTGACCACAGCTGGGGACTGGTGGAATGATCCCTGGCAGTTAGTGAGGCCATGATCGGGTGTGGGGGAGTAACCCAGAGCGAGGGAGCATCAAGGATTCCCAGTGGGGCCCAAGAAATGCACCCAACTGCTCCACAAGAAAACCTGAAAAATGTGTTTCAGGCTTAACTGCTGGGTGCCAAATACTGGCCAAACTTATCCTGACCAAGGATCCGGTTCCCATCAGATTTGACCCAGGATCCGGTTCCATTTGACCTGGGATCTGGTCCCTGGCACGTTACATCCAGGATCCGGTTCCCATCAGGTTTGGCCCAGGACGTGATTCCTAACAGGTTTGACCCACGATCCGGTTCTCAACAGGTTTAACCCAGGATCCAATTCCCATCAGGTTTGACCCAGGATCCGGTTCTCGATGCATTTGACCCAGGATTTGGTTCCCGACTGGTTTGAACCAGGATCCAGTTCTGGCAAGTTTGACCCAGAATCCGGTTCTTTTTGGCCCAGGATCCAGTTCCTGGCAGGTTTGACCCAGGATCCGGTTCCCAACAGGTTTGACCCAGGATCTGGTTCCCAGCGGGTTTGACCCAGGATCCAGTTCCCGGCAGATTTGACCCAGGATCCGGCTCCCATTTGGCCCAGGATCCAGGTCCCGGCAGGGTTGACCCAGGATCCAGGTCCCGGCAGGGTTGACCCAGGATCCAGGTCCCGGCAGGGTTGACCCAGGATCCAGGTCCCGGCAGGGTTGACCCAGGATCCAGGTCCCGGCAGGGTTGACCCAGGATCCAGGTCCCGGCAGGGTTGACCCAGGATCCAGGTCCCGGCAGGGTTGACCCAGGATCCAGGTCCCGGCAGGGTTGACCCAGGATCCAGGTCCCGGCAGGGTTGACCCAGGATCCAGGTCCCGGCAGGGTTGACCCAGGATCCAGGTCCCGGCAGGGTTGACCCAGGATCCAGGTCCCGGCAGGGTTGACCCAGGATCCAGGTCCCGGCAGGGTTGACCCAGGATCCAGGTCCCGGCAGGGTTGACCCAGGATCCAGCTCCTAGAAGGTTGGACCCATGATCCAGTTCCATTTGACGCAGGATCCAGTTCCATTTGAACCTGGATCCAGTTCCGTTTCACCCAGGATCCAGTTCCCAGTGGGTCTGACCAGGATCTGGTTCCCATCAGATTTGACCCAGGATCCGGTTCCTGACTGATTGACCCAGGATCCAGTTCTGTTTGATCCAGGATCCGGTTCTCGATGGGTTTGACATAGGATCCAGTTCCCGGCAGGTTTGACCCAGGATCCAGTTCCCAACAGGTTTGACCCAGGATCCAGTTCCCGGCAGGTTTGACCCAGGATCCGGTTCCATTTCAGCCAGGGTCCAGTTCCCAACAGGTTTGACCCAGGATCCAGTTCCCAACAGGTTTGACCCAGGATCCAGTTCCCAACAGGTTTGACCCAGGATCCAGTTCCCAGCAGGTTTTACCCAGGATCTAGCTCCCGGCAAGTTTGACCCAGGATCCAGTTCCCAACAGTTTTGATCCAGGATCCAGTTCCCAACAGGTTTGATCCAGGATCCAGTTCCCGGCAAGTTTCACCCAGGATCCAGTTCCCGGCAGGTTTGATCCAGGATCCAGTTCCCGGCAAGTTTCACCCAGGATCCAGTTCCCGGCAGGTTTGATCCAGGATCCAGTTCCCGGCAAGTTTCACCCAGGATCCAGTTCCCGGCAGGTTTGACCCAGGATCCAGGTCCCGGCAGGTTTGACCCAGGACCAAAAACAAAAATTTCTGGAAAAACTCAGCAGGTCTGACAGCGTCTGTGGAGAGAAAGACAGAGTTAATGTTTCAAGTCCATATGACTCTTCTTCAGAACCACCCAGGATCTGGTTCCCAGTGGATTTGACCCAGGATCCGGTTCCGTTTGGCCCAGGATCTGGTTCCCGACAGGTTTGGCCCAGGATCCGGTTCCCGACAGGTTTGACCAGGATCCGGTTCCCGACAGGTTTGACCAGGATCCGGTTCCCGACGGGTTTGACCCAGGATCTGGTTCCCAAAAGGTTTGACTCAGGATCCGGTTCCGTTTGGCCCAGGATCCGGTTTCCGACAGGTTGAACCCAGTATCCGGTTGCTGACAGTATTCAACTAAGATCTGGTTCCCAGAAGGATTGGCCATACAGAGAAACTGACATTCCCCCTCCTCATTCCTCCCATCTCCCACTCAGATTGAAATTGTGGATCACATGTTGGTGGCATCGCCTGACCAGACCTGTATGTTTAAAGTAGGAACAAAAATAAAAATACCTGGAAAAACTCAGTAGGTCTGTCAGTATCTGCAGAGAGGAAGACAGTTAACATTTCGAGTTAACTGTCAACAGTTCTGTTGAAGAGCCACACGGACTCGAAATGTTAACTGTGTTCCTCTCCGCAGATGCTGTCAGACCTGCTGAGTTTTTCCAGGTATTTTTATTTTTGTTTTGGATTTCCAGCATCCGCAGTTTTTTGCTTTTATCTTTGTTTAAAGTAGGACCCTGTTTCCTTTCTGCTCACCACAGCAGGTTAACACGGCAAGTCAGCAGGGAGGAAGCAGAATCGGAGAGGGTAAATGGCTCAAATTATTTAAACTCGCTCCCCACTCCCTCCGATTTCCATTCGGTGAGAGGAAGTAAAAATTGAGGCCTTTTAGGTTGTGAGGTTATGGATTTGGTTTGGATTCCATATCAATGTGACATTTTCCAATGACCCACAAAGGCCTTGCCATTCTCACATAGACCAGGAAACACAACAGAGCAGAGGTACAGAAGCCAATGAAGAATCCATGACTCTTTATCATGCTTCCTGAAGACAAAGATTGGACTTTAGAAGCTACACTCAGACCCACAGCAAATAAACAGAGTGGAAGCAGGAGACAGATATCTTTTATAACACCAGAAGTATCTTGTGACAGTTTTATTCAGATTAAACTCCCAGGAGTCAGGAAGAGTTCACATTAGCTAGATAATTAAGAGGCTGAACTGATGAAGAACTTCCTTGCATACATTAAAATGGGGATGCCTAAATTAGCGAGTGCGTCATATGAAAAGCAAGTGATTTGTTACAACAAGTGATTTATTATCACTAGTTCGGCTCAGAAACTGGCATTTTATCTGCCTCTGGGAATATCTAATAGCAAAATTGCTGTATTCAGGCAGTATATCACACTTCCATCAGTTGCTTCTTGTTGTTAGACCTTAATTAAAAGCCCGTGTTCTCAAAAGTGTCATCCCTGGAAGTAAGGAGATCCTGAAAGGCCTGTGAAATCATCAGATTTCTGTATTTGTTGATGAATTAACATTATTTCTGTTGCTGTACACGAATATAAAATGCATTTTCTGCAGTGATGACACTGTTTTCCTTTGTGCTGGCTACAGTCTTAGAGGATGTTAGGAAGAACAGTAAAACTTGGAAATGAGTATTACTGCTCTGAACTGGCCTTGTACACCTGAAACTGGAACTTCAGTAGTCCTGGCTTTTGACAACGTTGGACTGATTTCTCGACAGATGCCACCCAAGACAATGATCGTGTTTCAAGGTGTTTCCAGCAATGTGTCCAAGACTTACAGGGGTCCCCCAAGGCTGTACCAATGTTTGCAAGCAGTGGCTAGGGGCATGAGGGTACGTACGGAGGGGGGGCACTGTACCTTTATTTGTGTTGGGTGGGGTCACCAAGATGGTACCAATACTTGCAGGAGTTAGTTCCCAGGACTGTACCAATATTTGGGTGGTAGGGTAGGGTCAGGACTCCACCAATGTTTTCATGGGGTCCCCGGGACGGCACCAATATTAGGATTTTCGAGAACATGTCAACATTGCCAGGAGTGGGGTAGGGGGCACCTTCCTTGGAAGTGTGTCAACTTTTTTATTTGCGAGTTTTGAAAAGCATTCAAATGAGACAAAAAAAATGAAGCAGCATCACTTCTGTTATGCGGGCTTTACTGGAGCTGTGAAAAATAGAATGATTTATGGAAAACAACCACACATATATACAGCATGGAGAAAGGATACACAACAGGGAACAATAGAATGCTGGCTTTATTCTATGGGAGAGGAGGTTCTCTTACCGCCAAGCACAAACAAATTATTAAAGGCTTTTCTCACAGGTGGGAGAGCACAGGTGTTCCGCTGTCGTCTTCTCATTTATATCACAGGTAGTAATACGGGGAAGGGGAGGTAAATTAGTTTTAAGTCTACTGGAAATTAAAGTAAAACAATGCAAGCAGTTAAGCTCTTTTATGATGTCAGGATGCTGCTGTTACAACAAAGCAGTAATTGTGATGACACAAGGAAAGTGATAAATCACCAATGTGGCATAGCATGACAAAGCATTGCTTCGTAGAAATGACAACTTTCTGTGGTAGAGTTTTCGAGTGCCAGTGAATCTAAAGGGATTTCAGCCCTGATGTTATTCACTTTTGTGACCTTGCTGTTAATAGATATATATATCTATTTATATATATGTATATATATATATATATATAAAAACAACCATTGCTCAGGACCAATGCAAGCGAAAATAAAGTCAATTTGCCTCGCAAGATGAACATTGCCCTTTTAAAGGTGTGATGAAGATTTGAGTAAATATTGAGTGAAAATGTCCGCAGTCTTTCAGTCTTCATGCTCAGGTGCCTAGTCTCTCCAAGATTTGCAAATTTGCAGATGCAGAGCGCACAAACCCAACACGGCTCCTGTGGATGTGCATGTGCGACATCTTCGACATCACGTGTGAACTTGGAGTTGTTGGCACCGCGATCGGTATCTCCCACTCTTCTGCCGGTGTTTCAGTTCTTTGCCACTGGTGGCCTCTCCCACCCCTCTTTCATTCCCAGCCAAAGTTCTGTCCTGTCATTTGGTAGAAATGGCTGTTGAAAGGCCGGTAGAACTCCCGCAGTTTCTCTACCACCCCTGGGTCTATGTTGGGGTGGATCCTGCCTTTTGTTTTGCCCAGGCAGTGAGGTTTGCCATTGCCCTGGGGCTTCTTCAGGCAAGGGAATCCCTTAGTCTCATTGAAGAAGAAGTGTTCATCCGTTATCATTCTCTGCAGGCCGAGGAAGTCCTGGACTTTTCCCAGCTCCCCAGCTGGATCACTGATCAGCCTTTCCCCACTGACAAAGTGCATCTGGGATAATGGGAAGTACTGGAGCCAGTTCTCCAAGTGCTGAGCATAGATCCCAATCCATATTGGGCTCCACGACGCATCTATCAGGCCCGTAGTCCTGTTTTTGAAAGTGAGAGTTTCAAAGCCGGGGATACCCGGCGCTTTCGAGATGATCTGGGTGTAGTCCGAGATAGCTCTTGTCACTGGGTCCCGTACAACCACTATTAGTTTGGTGTCCTTGGACATTGCATGAATACGACCTGGAGCCTCTGCTGTCACAAAGTATCTGGGCGTTTTCTCCATCACAATCTGACCATCAAGTGCTTTGGGCATCAAGTTCCTGCAAAGAATCACAAACAAGTTACCCTTATATGTCAAAGGGGAAATGTTTATTTGCCCATCAACCCCTCAAGTCACAAGCAAATGATGAAAACCCTCTGCTTGATAACTATTTTCTTGCCAGTTGGTCTTCCACTTACACACCTTCCAATTATAAGGTGGAAAAGCTAGAATCCTCCCCAAATCCAGGTAAGTGAAGTCAAGACCTTACGTACAACCACACTTCAATTAAGACTCAAGCCAAATCTGAAAAATACCAGTGGATGCTGGAAACCAGAAACAGAAACAGATATTGCTGGGGGCACTCAGCACATCAGGCAATATCTGGGCAGTGGAAGATAGAGCTAACGCTTTAGGTCGATGAAACTGCGGGTTCTGACAATAGGTCATTGACATGAAACCTTAGCTTCCTCTATCCACAGAGGCTGCCTGACCTGTTGAATGGTTCCACCATTTTCTGTTTTTATTTTCAGCTAATAAAAAAATTAGTTTCAGGACTGACAGAAAATTGACCCTTTGAGCTGACTAACAGATATCCCTTTAATGTTGAACTGGAGTTGGGAGTGATGGGGTAAGAATGTGTCAGCTCCTTTTACATGTTAAGAATGCTTCCTGTGACATTGCATGCAGCCAAAATGTCATTGTGCCTCCAGTGAAGTTAATGAACACGGAATCTCAGGCTAGAAGTTCAACATTTCCTGAAATGTGCTCCCAGTTTCTGAAGGAGTTAATGGCTCTGTGGAATATTTGACCCAATGATAATAATTGCTCAGATGGGACTACATTTTTTTGGTGGAGGAGAACATTTGACTAATTCTAATAGGGAGCATGGGCCTCACCACAGTCCAAGAATCCAAGAGGTGACAGTTGTTGCTCAGTATTGACATCCTCACCTTGGAGTCAGAAAGTTGTGGGTTCAAGTCTCACTTTATAGACTTGAACATATAGTGCAGGCTGACGCACTTGTCCAGTACTGAGGGAGTGCTGCATTGTCAGAGATGCTGCAAGGATAAGCCATTAAACAGAGGCCATATCATGGACACTAAAGATCCCGTGGCACTATTTAAAGAGCCAGGGGAGTTATTCCTACCGCCCTGGCCATTATTTATCACTGTTGTTTGTGGGAGCTTGCTATGCATAAATTAGCTGTCCCATTTCTTACAGTACAACAGTGACTAGACTTCAAAAGCAGCTTAAAAACAAAAAGCTACTGCGGATGCTGGAAATCCAAAACAAAAACAGAATTACCTGGAAAAACTCAGCAGGTCTGGCAGCATCGGTGGAGAAGGAAAAAAAGAGTTCTTCTCCACCGATGCTGCCAGACCTGCTGAGTTTTTCCAGGTAATTCTGTTTTTGTTTCAAAAGCAGCTTGTTGGCTGAGAAGCTCTTTGGGGAGTCCTGAGGTCGTGAAAGGCGCTATAGAAACACAAGCTCTTTCTTTTAGAAATGCTGCCTCACTGCTGGCTACTTCATACAGTGAACATCAAAAATCCATTCATCTGTGAAGCATCTTAGACTATTTCTTTACATTAAAAGCACAAACCAGTTGAAGTTGCTCTTGACGTACAATGTTGTATGCTTAAATTTAAAGAAGTTATATCAAAATATTCTTCTAGTGAGTATAGCATCACAGGGCTGCACATTCCAGTCACATATTATTGAAGAGGTGGCTCCCATGGGGCAACATTCAAGTTTAAACCCATTGGGCTGGAAATTCCTGTGGGGTTATAATTGCCTGCTCACATACCCATTTGGCCCACATCAATTTACACCTAAATTTCCGGCTAATCACATTAGCATATCAAAGTGGAAGAATCAGTGTAAACAAGCGGGGCCAGAGGAAGGAGCAGAATGCAACCATAACTTCCTTAAGTGAGAAAAGTAAGCCATTTTAGACATCATTCACACACATTAGGCATAGAATGTTTGTGGAAGCTTTTCAATTTTTAATGCGATGTGTATACGATGTTATAAAGATACAGGGAAACAGAAAATGTAGGGCAGGTCTCAGTGAAGGTAAATAATAAAAAGGAGCTCCAACAATTACAATAAAACAGCAGGAAACAATCTGGTTTCTGCTGTGCTAAAATTCTAGGCGTAATTTCACTCCCATTTGAAACAGCATCATTACAGGAAATTTGCATATGGGGGACGTATGCTCTAGAGGTAGAACCATTACAATGGGCTGAGAAGGGTTGATAAATGGGCTTACAAGAGTGAGGATATTTGGGTGCAGCGTAATTACATGCCTAACACACGTGCCAGGTTTGCTCAATCTTCCACGCTGAGTATTTGCTTCACATCCTGATTACATTTGGCTCTGGTGCAAATAACACAGGAAATTCCACTCCATGATCCTCTTCAGTTTTGTTGGCCTTTTGCTTTTATTATTTTCCTATTACCCATCAAGATCAGGATGTGTGGGGTACTCATGGGTACTTAAAAACCAAACAGATGGGAAGAAAGCGATTTTTTGCACACAAACGGCAGTAGAAATCAGGTACCCGCCCCTCTACAAATGTTGTGGATGATGGGACAATTGGACCACGCCAGAATGAGATGGATTGATATTTCATGGGTATGGGTATCAAGGGACACAGAGAAAAGCTGTGTTTATTTGTGCAGCGACAGGGAGGCACACTTCCTGCACATGCTCAGTTGCAGTCTCAAGGTCAGTGTCAGTGTCAGCTGGCAGCATTAAAACAAACAAGTTGGCTTGACACAGACTAACTATAAAGTTCATTTTTAGGTCTGTGCAGCATAACCAATTGCAAGTTCTTAGAGTTCGTGGTGGACCTGAATTTCACGCTACCCTGCTGACAGGTTTTTAGGTGGGTTAATTTTTAGGCTGGCGGGAGGATTTACCTGGCATAGGGGGAGCCGGAAAATGAACGGGCTTAGGCCATGGGTGGGGAGGGCCACACCTCCATCAGAAGCCCCTTTCTGACTTCAGGCACCCCCCTTTAAGGTCCGGTAGCTGTTGGACCTCCCCTCAGCCTCTCCCTCAACACACCAATTGCCCACTTTCCACCCTCCCAGGCCTTCCTACCCTTCTCACCTTGTGACGCCCAAAACTTACCTTGTCATCCAGTCCCAGGACTTAGGCTCTGGCATGTTGAAGCACTTCCTCTTCTGTCCACTGCAGTTATTGTCACTGCAGAGACTAGAGAGCTTCGGCAGGACTTTGTCCCAAGTGAGGGTCAGAAGTCCCACCTGCAGCCAACTGACGCTCATTCGAGCATGAAGTGGCTGTGGGGCAGTCAGAGTTGGTGGGGAAGGGAAACCAGCCATCCGAAATATTCAGGTCATACCTCTGATAATTCAGTAAATGGTGATGTATAATCAGGACATTTCAGCAAATGAGATTCTCAACTTCCAATGTAGAAAATTGTTTGTAGTATTTAATTTAAGGACAATTCTAAGTAACAATCAATCAAAAGGCATTTTGACAAAAAAATTTAAGAAAAAATAATTAGCCAACACGGGACTCAAAATGATGACCCTGGGATTATGAGTCCTGGAATCTACCAATTGAGCTACTTGGGCTGAGCACAAACTCCCTGCACAAAGCCTGAACACACTGTATTTAGCCTAAGGATGCAACAATCACACAGGCCAGAATTTTACATTCCCCCCAAGCAGGCGGGCACACTCCCGACCCCAAGAGACGTGAATTAGCGCGAGATGATGTCAGGCGAACACCCCAACGTCATCGCGCACTCTCGTGATATTTCGCTCGGCGGGCGTGGGTGGCAGTCAGAAGCGCTCCCGCCGACAATTAAGTGGGTTATTAAGCCCATTAATGGCACAAACAGCAGCGATTTCACGTGGCTCGTCCACATTTACGGCTGGCGGACGGGCGATTCTCCCAGGCGGCGTTCACATTTTTGCTCAAACCTCGACCCAGGGCGGGATGAAATCTCTGTGGGGAAATAAAATACAAAGAGATATCTGTGGGGCTGTTTTTTTTAATGAGGTGCTTTCAGGTGCTTGGTTGTGCTGCATGGACATATCTTGCAGCATTTTTGTCATGTCCTTCAGTCTGTGGAGGTCTGCAGCTCCTTAGGGCAGCTGTCTGCCTTCAGAGCACTCTCCCAAAGTGCTCACTCGCACCCTTGGTTACATCGGTGCCTGCCTTCTTCCCGTCCCCCACCCCGGCAGCGCTGAGCTTTTCACTGCACATTTCATGCTGGCTGCCCGTTAATTGGCCAGCCAGCGTGAAATTACAGTCAGGGGCCGAGGGGGCCAGTGGCCCATTTCCTGTCCACTCCCAGGCTAGTGTGCGCCAAGACCTCCGAAAAATTCAGGCCATAAAATCTAATTGAGATTGCAATCCCATCGGTCTGGGATGAATTGGTGGCGGCAAATCATGTTTTTCTATGTGTTCCACTGCTACCCTGAAAAGCTACAGTGGAATTCCCATGATAATGCCACTTGCCGTTATTACTGGTAACATACAAACATTTTAGTATTGAATGTCAACATCGGAATTCCCATGGGAAATGCTTCCATTGCAGATTCCAATGCAGTGTGAGACTACATGGCCTTAGATAGATCCAAACTCCTGCTGCTGATCAGAAAGGCATCAGGAGCAGTTGTGCATGTGCTGGTAGCTGTAAGTGAGCATGCGCAACTGTTCCTGACACTTTTCCGATTGGTGGTGGGAGTTAGAGTGAGGCAGGCTAATGGAGTAGAGGTGCAGATCAGCCATCATCTAATGGAATGGGAAAGCAGGCACTAGAGGCTGAATGGCCCACTTCTGTTGCTGTATCTCTTTGTACATCAGCACTTACTCGTGGAGTCCCTCCTGACCATCGAGATGCCCAAGCTTTTCTGTCTTTGTGGGCCAGCTACTGTCTACCACAGAGACCCAGTGGTCAGGTGTAAAGATCAAATCCATTCATCCCTATCTGATTCAGGGTTTATCCACCCGTGAGGCAAAAGTGCTGACAACCACCCATCCAAACGCAGGGCATAAAAATTATGAACACAAATAGGACTGGAGTGCCTCTGCTTTGTGGAGTTGTTGAGGGGGTTGGGGGTTGGTGAAAGGGTGGCACTCGTGCTCCACCAGCAGCAGGTTACACGGCCTGGGGTAGAATTTGGTGTGCGGGTAACTCATTTCTTGGGAGTAAAACAGGTGCAGTTCATTCCAATTTAGCAGCGAGATGGCCTGGGCCCAATCCCCACAGGTGCAGGTCCCACTGCTAAACCTTTCGGGACCGTTATGAAACCCTATCAGGTGGACCCCTAAAACAGGCCCTTTGAATCTGCAAACAAGGGGCCCGACGCATTTTGAGCATCCCACTTGGGAACTATTCTAATTGCCATTGTCAGCAAAGGTAAGTTGTGAGAAACTTTAATAATAAAAACTGATCCTGTGGAAATGAAGGCGCAGGACTGGGCACCCTGATTCCCCAGGAGTAGTGCTTGCCCCCTGTCCCTATTTCCTCCAACCCCACCCCACCTGCTGGGACATGTGAAAGAGCTATTAGTGGATGCGGCTCAAAATTGAAGCCTTCATCCTGTGGAGGTACAACTCGTGTCAAGCGTGGAGCTCAAGGACCAATCTCTATTGATCTTCAGACCTGTCAGTTCAGGCTTGTGCTAGTTGCAGAGCACTAAGTCTAGGTCCAAACACATTTCTATCCCCTGAGCTCTAATATATTGCACTTCCACCCACACACAGCATATGGTTGGAATAAGTTAAAGAAGATACAGCCAATATTTTTATTAACCAGATGCTCAGTGTAGTATGTCTGAGGAATATTAAACGCCAACCTACGAGCAATGGCAAGTTATCAATGTCGAATCAATCTCCTACTTACACGGAAACACTTATGCAAATGTCCAAGGTCTGAATCTGTTAGATGTCAATCTAGGGTGGGGAGTGAAGCATTACAGGTACATCTCACCCCTTAAGCTTTCATTTGCTTGTGCTCAAAGTGCCTTTGCACAAGAAGTCAATTGATTCCCTCCTTGGATGGTGAATTCCCTTAATTTTCTTTTCCTCAGTGCCAATACACTGTGGTCCCTTAGCCTCTGCATTATTCAGCAATCTGCTACCATCCTTTGAATCCACTCCACTGCCTCAAGCACTTTTCATGTGTACAAGTTACAGGCCCTGATCACAGAGCAAACGAGGGGGTCTTTTTAAAAGATCGCCACCCGGGCTGTTCCAACCACACAGCGCACAGATGCAAAATGACCCTCAGTTCAAAGGTCAGGATCTTATTTCACGGTCTACACCCTCTGATTCTCTGGAGAACCAGCATGTCTGAAACATTAAAACCGATTGTGGGTATTGCACAGTTCTGTGCAAAACAACAGAGACTCAAAGGGAGAGATGGGCTTTATATTTTTTTTCCTTGGAAGGTTGTTTTACAGGGCACAAAATGATAATTTTGGCAGGGAGGAAAATGAGCAGTCAGACAGTTTGAGGGGACCCAGGCCCAGCAGGGGGTAGATAGTAAGTAGAGTGGGGCAGACACTTCTTAACCCTGCCTACCCAGTGGAAAAAGTGGGCAGTTGAAATGCTTGGGATTTACACACATCAATCTAGGTGCCAACCACCCAAGCAGGCAAGACAGGCACACCCCCTGCTGCCATTTTAAATGGAGGTCCTCAGGCAGGGGAAGGCACGAGTGTGAGAGGAGTAAGTCCTTGGGATTTCCCCGTCTGGCCAGCTTATTGGGACAAGTAGCCGGGGGCAGCAGAGTAAAAGTTAAATGGTTTTATATCTTTCTTTCTGCGGGTGCCACAGAGAAAACTTAAGCTTCTTCTGACCAGCCCGAGGGTTTTCTCCCTAACCCCATCCACAAAGCCGTCTCAGGCACCCCCCACCTTCCACCACCCCCCCACCCCTCCCTCACCCCACCCCTCCACCCCTCAACATGATTCCCAGGGACCATTCCAGGTCCTCAGCAGTGGCACCCAGATGTTGGACATTCAGGTCCTGTCCGCTGGACAGAAGCTACATCCCTCTGGAGAGAGGCCAGTGCAGGAGTTAAAATCTGCCAAGAGCCTCATGTTGCAGAGGTTCAGATAGTTTATCACCCAACCTTAGGTCCTGCCCCCTACGACTCCTGGCCCCAGTTAAAAATCAGCCCTTCAGTTGGAGTGAAATGGGCAGTCAGGCTGAACAATTGGTGTTCTGAGTCAGCATTTATCCACCAGCGAAGTAATATTGGAGATAACAGCCCTCCCAAGCCCACACAGTGGAGGCCAACATTCAACTGGAGAGGGATGGGCTGGGAGGAAGTGGGAAGCCAAATAAAGAGGATGGAAAATGAGATGGGCAACCAGGCAAATTCTCCGACATCCCAAAGCTCGGCAATGTGTAGTAAATCTTCAGTTTGTTGATTCTGAATTCTACGTATATGAAATAATATTTGTGTTAGAACTCATTGTGAGGTGATGAGAAAAGGCCAGATACTTAAATTGTTTTGGATTTAACTCGGGTGATTTCCCAGTCCACTTTGCAGGGGAAAACAACTATTGACTGATGGAGAAAATGTCAAAATTTCTTGTGTTGCAAGGTTAAAAAGCAAAATAACTGTTTGTTATATACAGTGGAATAGGACACAGGCAGAACCTTTGCTTTGAAAGGAGTGGAGGGGGTGGGGAAGAATGGAGATGACCATGACCATCGATTCCCTCATCAAAATATTACCTCTAAAGCAGAAAATGGAGCAAAAATGTGAACAGGGATATAAATTACAGAAAAGATGGAGCCAAACATCTCTGGGCCAAACTCTTGGAACTCCCTACCCATCACCACTGTGGGTGGACCTACACCACATGGGCTGCAGCGGTTCAAGGCGGCGGTTCACCGCCACCTTCTCAAGGGCAATTAGGGATGGGCAACAAATGCTGGCCTTCCTAGTGACGCCCACATCTGAGAATGAATAAATTTATACACTGACTGGAATCCTGGGCCCTTGACATTTTCTAAAGTAGATTTTAAAAGCTTTTAAATTCCCCTCAGTCTGTCAGAAATCCAGTAAGTTATATAAATAAATATGTATTTAGTGGTTCCACAATGCGACGGTACATGGGGATTTGCACTTAAGGTCGGACTTGGCGTATAGTAGTAAAATTGAAACAGCTGTTACCATCACACTAAGGCAGCAACTGTGCGTGTGTGAGGCTGTGAATGCAAAGTTATTCAAAGACTAGAACCTTGACTTTGAGCTTCTGCTCGGAGTCTTCCCCAATGAAGGTTTTTTGTTTCCAGGCTTTTTTGTGATTTATTGGTTGAAGAAAAAGAGGAGGTTTCACGCCAGTAACTGTTCGACCTCTGCTCGCAAGCCCATCCTCCATGGTCTGGCTGGAACAGCAATCCTCAAACCAGTCAACTTGTCGTCAGATACAGGTAGTTCAGAGAATTTTAAGAGCGGGGTGGGGTGGGGGGTGCGATTTGCATTTATACTACAACGGAGGTATTACTATGGGGTAGTTTCACTTAGCACCAAAATTGGAGTTACAGTCTACATTCACCCAGAGAGAGTCCCTGCGGAGAATAGTCTCGCTCTGTGGCTTCATTCGCTTCAAGGGCAAAGGGTTAATGCCATTTACTGAGGTGTCAGTGTAAAGGGTTAATGCTACTTAGAAACCCAGTGTAAAGGCAGAAAAAAAATCAATTTCCTGTAACATTCACATTACAGAATATTTCTCAGATGAAAGGGAGGTTTGTGGTCAGGGAATGTTCATTTTGATGTTGCTCTTTTCGTAATGTAGCCTTTTAGCCTTCACTGAACAGCCTCTTATCTCTCCACAGGCTTGACAGGGGTACTCTCGCTGATTGACTTCATTGTAATTATCAATAGACTCCCAATTAGTCATGCACTCAAAAGCCATGGAATGAAATGGCCCTGTTTTTAAAAAATCTGAAAGAGGTTTAATGACCACACAAGCATTTTCCTGGCCTGTGGGAGAGTACATTCACATGAATTTTTGATCTGGGCGAGTTTTGGTCACTATGAGGGTGCACTTAGAATGTGAAAACGCTAGCTGGCAATATTTCGCCTTTCAGAGGGCTGCGGGAGCAGTTTCAGAGCTCCTCTAATTTGTTTGCTAAGACAGCTGCAGATTCATTTTATTTGCCTGAGAATGCCTACGGTTAAACAAAGGAAAAATGATTACCTCACCAAATAATGCAATAGCTCAATTAATATTAATATTTAAAGATTATCTCTATGATATTGTTAACCCATTTTGCTATTCATAAAACTACCTTGATAAGTAACTTATTCCAGCAGAATTCTTTCATGTAATTAAGACTGTAACATTGCGTAAAAATGCCTACAATAGTTAGATTTACGAAGGTTTTGCAATACATCAGTCATGCCTCAGGTTTCACACTTCATCGCGTGCGTTTGGAGCAGCTATGACAGCTGCAACTGTGATCCAAGCATTGCAAGGACAGAAGTATGTGCCTTTACGCTGCCTTATCACATTAACAACTTTCAATGTAATAAAACGTCCCGAAATATTTCAAAGTAGCGTTGCCAGACAAAATTTGCCATCGAGCCACCTAAGATAGGACAGGTGACCAAATGCTCAGCAAGAGTGCTTAGGTTTTAAGGTGCAACTTAAAGGAGCCCTTTACCTCAGGGGAAGGGGATTACAAAGGGGAAATTATGGCTCAGTTGTAGGGCTCAGCTTTGGTTAGACTGCATTTGGAATATTGATACTGCACCTCAAAAAGGATATATTGGCTTTGGGAGGGGCAGTGTACAAATTAATCCAGGATAAGACTGGGGCTTAGAGGTTTAAATTATAAGATTAGGTGGCATAAGAAGGCTCACTCGACTCATTACTGCGATGAAGAGCTTATTTTGAAGAAAGAACATAAGAACTAGGAGCAGGAGTAGGCAATTCAGCCCCTCAAGCCTGCCCTGCCATTCATTACGATCATGGCTGATCTCATTTCGGCCTCAACTCCAATTTCCCGCCCTCTCCCCATAACCTTTCAACCCGTTACTAATTAAAAATCTATCTATCTCCTCCTCAAATTTATTCAGCGTCCCAGCATCCACTGCACTCTGAGGTAGTGAATTCCACAGATTCACGACCCTTTGAGAAAAGTCATTCCTCCTCATCTCTGATTTAAATCTACCACCCCTTAGCCTAAAACTATGGCCTGTCATTGTAGAATGCCCCACAAGGGGAAACATCCGCTCCACGTCTACTTTGTCTATCCCCTTTAGCATCTTATATACCTCAATTAGACCTCCTCTCATCCTTCTAAACTCTAGCGAGTATAGGCCTAAACTGCTCAATCTCTCCTCATAAGACAAGCCCCACATCTTTGGAATCAATCTAGTGAACCTCCTCTGAACCGCCTCCAGTGCAACTACATCCTTCCTCAAGTAAGGGGACTAAAACCATGCACGGTACTCCAGGTGCGGTCTCACCATTGCCTTGTACAGTTGCAACAACACTTCCCTATTTTTATACTCTATTCCTTTAGCAATAAATGCCAAAATTCCATTTGCCTTCCTTATTACCTGCTGTATCTGCATACTAGCTTTCAGCGATTCATGCACGAGGACACCCAGATCCCTCTGTACTGAAGTGTTCTGAAGTTTCTCTCCATTTAAATAATAAGTTGCCTTTTTATTCTTCCGACCAAAATGGGTAACCTCACACTTATCCACGTTAAACTCCATCTGCCAAATTTTGGCCCATTCACCTAACCTGTCCATATCCATTTGTAAATTTCTTATTTCTTCATTGCAACTTACTTTCCCACCTATTTTAGTGTCATCTGCAAATTTAGCTATCATACCTTCTATCCCTGAATCCAAGTCATTAATATAGATTGTAAATAGTTGGGGCCCAAGGACCGAACCCTTTGGCACCCCACTAGTTACAGCTTGCCATCCAGAAAAGGACCCATTTATCCTGACTCTCTGCTTTCTGTTGGTTAGCCAATCCTCTATCCAAGCTAATATATTACCCCTAACTCCGTGTGATCTTATCTTGTGATTTGTTGAACAGGTGGGGCCTATACCCATTGGAGTTTAGAAGAATGAGAGGTGGTCTTATTGAAACATATAAGATCCTGAGGGGATTTGATAGGGTAGATACTGGGAAGATGTTTCCACTGGTGGGAGAGACTAGAACTAGGGAACATAGTTTAAGAATAAGAGGTCAACCATTTAAGATGGGGATGAGGAGAATTTTTTTTCTCTCAAAGGGTCATATGTGGAATTCTCTTCCCCAGGAAGCAGTGGAGGCTGGGTCATTGAATTTATTCAAAGCAGAGTTAGACAGGTTTTTTGATAGACAAGGGTTTTGGGGGGCTGATGGTAAAGTGGAATTGAGGTCACAACCAGATCAGCCATGATCTTATTGAATGGTGGAGCAAGCTTGAAGGGCTGAATGGCCCACTTCTGTTCCTAGGTCCTATGTTCCTATAAACTCAGCTTGCCCTTTCTCAAATTTAGGTGGTTTAGGAGTGACCTGATCGAGGTATTTAAAATGCTAAAAGGGTTTCATGGGGAAGGTCTGACAATGGGTCACCGATTTGAAATGTTGGACAGAATTTAGTCCAGCCTGTTATGGTGGGAAACATGGCACACTAAATCATACAGGAGGCTGCATGTCAATCTGGCAGGGGTGGGAAAATCTCCTGTGATTAACTTGGGGATGGGAAGGAGCTGATGTCCCCAACTCGCCCATTTGCGGCAGGATGTCAATTGGGCTCATTAATGAGCCACTTGGCACCAATTATCACTGAGCCCATTGGAATTTAACAGTGGCTCAGGGTTTAAGTGGGGATGGCATGGCTTACCTATGCCTCTCAAAGGCTACCCAACAAACTCGGTCAGGTTTGCCTGCGGCTTCGTTTTGGCGGTGGTGAGAAGGAGGGTGTGGGGGACGGGTGCAGGGGAAGGGGAAGGGGAAGGGGGAAGGGGAAGGTGGGGAGGATGGAGCCCTCATTTGGAGGTGCTCAGCTCCCCATTTGAGGAACCCGCCATCGGGAAGTGGGTAGGATGTTGACAGCCCTTCCTCCAGTGACTCCCTCCATCCCGCCCCACTCACCTGTATCCAGGGATCCAGCGATGATCCCTGCTGAGGCCCTTGGGGCATTGCTGGCAGCCGCCACCAATCTCAGTGATAACGCCGGCAATGGAGAGCTGCCCGCCTCTGACTCACCAGCAGTTCTCCGGGGCTGAGGTTTTCACTCCCGGGGTCCTAAATCCCAAGGGAAGGCCCAAAGCTGGTCAGTTAAGTGCCTAACGGGCACTTGAAACTGAGATTGATAGACCTTTGTTAGAGAAGGGCATCAAGGAATATGGATCAAAGGCAGATAAAGGTTCAGATAAGCCATGATCTAATCGAATAGTGGAGGAGGGTTGAGGAGGTAAATGATCTACTGCTGTTCCTATGCTCCTAAAGCGCTGCCTAGGTGGCTGAATGCATAGCCAATACCAGAGAGGGAGAAGTACGAGAGGCTGGAGTCAGGGAAATGGAGTGTGAAATGGGTTATAGGGAAACTGATATGAATCGTCAATAAACTCACAACTCATTCATTTGAAACTCTGTCCAATATTTAAATAGTCTTAACCAATTTATTTTAAACTGGTTACTACCTCTTTGAAACACAATTCTAGAACAGAAGCTGTTTATATATATATTACAGTGAAATGTTTGGGGAGTTCTGTTAACTTACTGTTAGTAGCACAGCCACTCTAAATTCACATGGGTTTATGTTTTGCTCTGTTGCAACTGGCAATAGCCCGAATGCTGAATTTTCTGCTAAAAACCACTGGAGGGTTAGATTCTAGTTGTTCCTTCTACGCAAAGTCAACACTTTAATTATACGTAAATGAGAATGAGGTGCCCGAGAGAACTAAATGCAATAATCGATGAAAATGCGCAAGGCCAACCTTCTGGTACTATCTTTCCCTGCTCAGTTTTGTTTGTGCTTGGCTGAATCTCCATGATAAAGTCGAGCTTTGTCAATTGTGGAACAAAAATATTTATTCATTTGTTGAACTCCTCCAGTCAGCCCAGGTCTCACCAGGTTTTGAGCATCCTATTGGGCCAAGGAAGATTAACAACAGGCATAATGACTTTCGGATTTGATTCCAGTTCTGGGCAACTGGCCTAGGCCTTTCACTGTTATGTTAGGGATGAAATTTGGCCCTGCACATGCTCCGTTTGTGTAATATTGAAGGAGGGGGGCGAGGGGAGTTAAGTCTCTGCAAGTTTGTTGAGGGAGTTTTTGAAAGTAGAGTGAGGTGGAAAGTAGAGAAAGTAGAGAGTATGACAACATCTTGGGTTTATATAGCGCCTTTAACATGGCAAAACATCCCAATTGGCACTTCACAAGAATGTTGTAAAGCACAATTTAACACTGAACCGCATGCGGCGATATTAGGGCAAATGGCCAAATGAGGAGGTTTTAAGGAGTGTCTTAAAGGATGAAGGAGAGGTAGAAACGTGAAGGGGCTCAGGGAGGGAATTCCAACATCTAGGGCCCAGACAGCTGAAGACACGGCCACCAATGGTGGAATGATTACCATCATCATCTCACCAAAGGCCAGAATAACTTAAAGGGTTGTGGGGCTGGAAGGGATTACAGAGCTAAGGAGGGGCAAGGTCAATGGGCAATTTGAAAACCATTTGATGTGATGGATGAATTTGTAATGAGAATTCCTAAGCACAAGAGGCTAATGGTTGAGGGTTGGAGTTAAAGGAAACCAAAAAATCCTGGAAATATGTATCAAATCAGTCAATTGGGCACATAATAAACATTGGAAATAACTTTTTTGGTTTGAACGAAATGTCAAACTTTTCAACATGGAGTTGTTTTTAAATTCCTCTATGTAATACTATGGCCCTAGCTATTATTGTTCATACAGCTGCACATTAGGCTGTATGGCCTAGTGCTTGATACCTTAACAGTTTGTCTATAGAACACATCCATCACACCCAACCTACATCTATTCTTCATGGCATCAGAGAAAAGGAGGGGAGGGGGATGTGTCCCTAACTGTTGTTTAAATCCATATTTACATTGGAGATTCAGTCCTGGAATGATTCAACTGTAATTTCTGACAGGAACGTATTTGTAATCTTTTTGGAGTTGGATCTTTTTCCATCAAAGCAACCATTTTCTAGTCTACATTGCATCATTGACAGGACCAACTCAAATTTGACTTATAAATTGACCATTGCTCCATTGAATTTTCCTCTTCTGCTTCCCTTAAGCTCAAGTGCTGCTCTACACACTTTCCATCTTCTCTGCCTCAGGACCGCATTGGAATAAAGATTCAGCATCCCCATCACCTCATGGTCTAATTCAACTATGGCATTCCTTACTATTCAGTGTTCCTCTTCTCCTACCATCTGGGTTTAAACCTCAAGCCAGGTATCACTTCTTGATTTACTTCATTATCTTCCCCACCCTACTCTACCCCGCAGTTTATTGAGATGTGGCCTTGGTTGTCTGTCTGTATATCAAAAAAAAATCCAGAGAGTAGGTTGAATTGTGCTCCTAAGAGGTTCCAAACACCCAAAGAAAGACTTCCCTGAGAATTATTCAATGTATAAAAGGATAGTAGGAAATCGATTAGTGGTAAAATAGTTTCCAATTAGTGTAGAGCATCTTAATTACAGTCCCCAAAGGATGGGGACTTTGGCAGACTTCAGTGTGAGGAGGAAAAACAAGGAGACAACACTGAAATCTCAGAGTTAAATATTCACAATAACAGGCATGTTTATTAATCCTTCACCATTGAAAACAATGGGAGGTTTGAGTTCATTAATTACTTTCCCACAGGCTTGTAAGTTTTAATTGGTTATTAAGTACTCTTGAGAAAACTGTTTAATAATCTGTTCTAGTGATCTAATACAATTGAAAACAGTAATTAGTGTTTAATTAGGGAGGCATGTGGCAGGCATCATACTGTGAAATGAATGGGAGTTTAGCACACTCAAGATAACCTATTGAGGCTTAAGAGGGATTTGATTTAACACCCTCGCACTTCTTAGGGATCTTCAAGTTATCCGTTATTAAGTACCACCGTGTTCCAACAATATAACAGGCCATGTGCAATCAGTGTTAAGATCCTTTGACTCGCTACCCATGTCCAACAAAATTTATGCTTGGTTAGTTACTTTGTGTTGCATCTGTAAGTCAGTGTTATCAGTTATTCTACTGATCTTACAGTCCATAAAAATCCAAATGTATGCGCAAAGGACATTCCATGGTGCAAATAAGAATGTTGGAGGTCCCACAGTGTTGCTCGCAGCTAAAAAGCAAAGTTTGGTATGCTGTATTGAAACACCTTCTCCCATATGAGACCCCTTCCCATCCAGACGGCACTGTGTCCGGGAGAATAATTTGTTCTATAAGAAGTTAATGACTACTTATTTGGTGCTTGCAGATTTAGTCCAGAATTCCAGCTGTTACTACTATAAGTAAGTTATTCTTAGCCAATTGATAAAATGCTTAAAAGAAAACAGAAAGGTTGCAACTTTTTGTTTCCAGTTGCTTGATTTCCTCCCGCTCTCTTTCCCTCTTCTGAACGTGTGGGCTCCTTGACCTCATCCAAGTGCCCATGATTCATGTCTGAGCCATGACAACATAGCTGACTCTTAACTGTTCTGTGAAGGGGCCTAGCAAGCCATTTAGTTGTATCAAACTGCTGTGGCTCAAGAAAATGGCCCACCACTATCTTCTCAGGGCAAATAGGGCTGGGCAATAAGTAGAACCTTGCTGGTGATACCCACATTGTGATAATGAATGAAGAAAAAAATGTGTTAATAGCCGTTTGGGTCATGAGGGCATCATATATCAGTCCAATTTTTTCCATATATCGAGGGGGCTCTGAAAGCTCCAGTTTGATGAGTTGAAGAGGTGTTTTTTTTGACATGGAGCCTGTGCTTAAACCTACTACCAAAAACGTAACAGAACCACAATAGACAGATGATGGTGAATTGAATCTCTATCCATTAGAATAATTACTAACTAACTTCATTCTGTGAGGTAGAGGGTTTCAGCAGAAGGGATTTAAGACATAATGCCATCCATCAGACTGAGAATATTGTGCCCCATTATTTTAACAACCATAATCTTCACAGCCTCTTGCAACTTGCAATTGGTATTCCGTATTGAACAACCTCCCCTCACACTTGTCAAATGAACATTTCCCCTTCCAGATGTCTGAGAGAAGAGCTTGTTCAATAATGGTTCAGTTAATAATCTGTAGCAGCCCATTCCAAAGGGTCATCACGAATGACTTCTTGCCTGTGAAGGATCAGATCCATATCAGAAGAACAAGCTAAACAAAGCCTAGAATGAACTGACAGTCTAAAGAATGAAGTAGAACTCCTTAGGGATGCATACTGGCCAACGTCTACAAACTGGATGCATCTCCAAGAGGGAGAACCTAAACATTTCTCACATTCTTGGGTTGGCTTACTTCAGTTTGTTTTGTTTTTATCCTTAGGATGAGTGCAGACTTTTTTCTAAAGAAAATATTATAATCTGAAATGCCCTTATGTGGACAAACATGGTAGCCAATTTACACGAACACATACCATCAGGGAGAGGAATGGCCAGTTCATGCATTTCTGATGCCCTTGGTTAAGAAAAGAACATTTGCCAGACCATCAAAACTCTTTGCTCCTTTTCAAATGGAGACATGGGGTCTTTAAAAAATGGCTTCCATTTATATATTCCATTAATATATTATATTTTACATAACCACTAGGCACTTTTACAGCCAATGAAGTACTTTAAGTGTATTTACTGTTGTAATGTAGGAAAAGTGGCAGCCAATTTGCGCAAACTCCCACAAACAGCGACAATGATTGCATAATCTTTTTTTGCGATGTTGGTTGAGAGATAAATATTGGCCAGCACACCTGGGGTAATCCCTTGCTCCTCCTCAAAATAATGTCATGGGATTTTTAATGTCCATTCAAGAGGGGCCTCCCAAAAGACGGCACCTCCAACACTGCAGCACTTCCTCAGTACTGCACTAGGTTGTCAGCCCTCGATTTTTATGCTCAAGCTCTGGAGTAGGACTTAAACCCACATTTAATCTACTTTTGACCCACTAGAACAAGCAAACAGGATATAGGTTTGTCTCTCACATAAACAATGGGATCACTGGCATTGCAGCACTCCTCAGTATTGCACTGAGTGTCTAATTAAATTACAATATGAGGAATATTGCTACTCATAAGTCAGACCCAAACAAATTGATGACTTTGTCACTTAGCAATAGGCTGTAACCACTGAGCAACTTATATCATAAAGCTAGTTATAAATCAACTTTCCTCCCAGCCCATTCATTTCTGAGAGATTTGGTTTGCCAACTCAATACTTCACCTAAATGAGATTTTCCGATCAGCCAATTCTCGTTATTCTAACAATGAGTAAATATGCAGCTTGGTGGGAAGTTGTAGGCCAGTAAAAGACCAGATTTGATCCACTTTCTGTCAAAGTTAGCTGAGCTCAGCCACTCTCCTCAGTATCCCTGGGTCAAAGGTGGTAAAAATCAACCAGAGCATGTGCATCTAAACTTTCAAACTCTTTCGAGTTATCAACAGTCACAGATTGCAACTCTTTCGAGTACAATCACAGTTCTTGGTTTTTCAGGGAGTGGGACATGAACCCACAACCCTCTGATTCAAAGGCGAGGGTGCTATGAACTGAGCCACAGCTGACACCTCAAAACTTTCAAATAGGACAGGCTGATTGAGCAGTCAAGGGGGTGCATGTGGCACCCACTTATCAGTAACACCACCCCATCCTATGACTTCAAGATCTTTCAGACCAACCTAATCCTACCCTAATTTCCAATGTAATGTGTAGCTTCCTACCTAACAAAAAAATACGCTATGGGCTGTAAAGCAATTTGGAACATCTAGAGTTTGTGAAAGGCATTATATATAAATGCATGTTATTTCTTCCTCTTAATTAGCAGACATTCAAGGCTTGTTCAGTTCTGGGATATATTTATTTCAATTATTAACGCAGAATCAAAAACATGAGCCTGCTTCTTCTGAGCGTGTGACACAGCGTACCAGGTCAAAGGAGAACTTTATACAGAGGCCACCAGTCTATCATACAGGAACATTGTATATCTGCATATGTCTGAGGCAGTTACCCATCTATCTGGTGCACTAGACTAATCAACACGAGCTCCTCAATCACACACAGAGAGCTTGTCCTGCCCTCAGATTCCTCTGACGTACTGGACAGTCAGCGTACATCCAGCCTACAGCAGGCATTACACAGAGCCAGATGTGAGCCAATTTCCTACTCCCAACCAGCGTGGGCAGTCGATGATGATTTGTGGAGCACCCGCTGCTGTCCTTTAGTGACACATTAGCACAAGGCAAGGCTCTGAGCATCAGTGTTCCTAACGTTCACATTAATAAGTGTCCAGGAGGCAGATGTCTGGCTTGGTGCAACGTTAATCATGATAGACTGGTGACATACAAGAGGAAGACAAATGATCGAAAAGGGCTTTCTTTTCATCTCAAGATGGGCAAGGGCAGCACTGGTATCTAATCTGCATTCCTCAGTCTTACAGAGAAGGCCAGGCCTAATGAATGTTTAAAAGCCAGTGAGTACACCTGCTCTCTCATCTGCCTCAGGACCCTCCTGTGCTTTCTTCTATCTTGGCCTGCTGCTCATTAGATCCCATAGAAAGCTTCGATCACTGCACCTGCTCATCTCCATGACCCATATGCAGGCACCTTATCCGCACATTCAATCACATTCTTCCTAAGCCTGAGGCATCACTGGAAAACTCTATCCACAGAAGGGGACCGGTTCTTACACTCGATTATCTATGGTAGCATCTCCATCTCTTGACCCGCAACTTTTGTTGTATAAAACCAAATCACTGCGGATGCTGGAAATGTGAAACAAAAGCAGAAAATGCTGGAAAAACTCAAGCAGGTCTAACAGCACCCGTGGAGAGAAAGAGAAGAGGTAACGTTTCGAGTCTGCATGACTCTTCTTCACCTTTTGTTGTATGTTGCTCATGCCTCCTATAGTCGATTGAGAAATAAACCATTGCTGCAGCTACCTCACAGCCCTGACCCCAGCAGCAGTGCTTTGCCATGTGAGAGAGAGAGGAAGTAAAATAGAAAGAGAGAAAAAAAACGGGTTTGCGTTTATCTAGTGCCTTTCACAAACTCGGGACGTCCCAAAGTGTTTTACAACCAATGAAATACTTTTGAAGTGTAGCCACTGTTGCAGTCTAGGAAACATTGGTACGACGGTGACAAAATCTTAGGAGGCGGGATGACCCCGGCCTTCCAAAGCTGGCAGGCTTCCTTTGGGGGTCCCATGTGCCCATCAGAGGCATCTCCCCACCACCACCCCTGCCACAAGGTCATACCCCCACCCCTTGAACCCACCTTCCACGGCCTCCCAAACCCAGCTCCCACTTTCCTCACCCCCTTGCTGGGACCTGCCAGCCAGGCCCTGCCAATAGCCCGGAATTACCTGAAGTCCAACCCCCATTATTTTCTCTTCTTCGGGGACTGTTACCAGGCAATCGGGTTGGCTGGCATCTCTCTAAGGCTGTACTTTCTCCCCAGACGGGAGCAGAAGTCTCTCCCTGAGCCAATTCATGGCCTTTGAGTGTAAAATGGCTATGGGGCAGCTGGCTTTTTTTATGGGTGGGCTCCAGCTGACCTTTGAGTCTGGGAGTTGGGGGAGAGGGTGGAGAAAACGACACCCCCATAAAATCCAACCCCTGGAGTCCAGGACCAGGTAAGTGCAGGTTTGTCTCTCAGTGGGGAGGTGAGGCAAGGCACGAGGTGGGTGTGGGGAGAACTCGCTTCCCAGAGAGCAGTGGAGTCAGCGTGATTTGATTATTTTTAAGGAAGAGGAGGATAGATTCTTGACTAACAAGGGAGTCAAAGGTTATTGGGGGTAAGTGGAATGTGGAGTTGAGGTCACAATCAGAGGTCTTGTTGAATGGCGGATCAGGTTTGAGGGTTCAAATGGCCTACTTCTGCTCCTAATTTGTATTATTGTATGTTGTTATAAGAGAAGAATGGGAGTCTTGATGGAGAGGCCAGAGGTAATGTGCACCTGCAGAGGGCAGACCTTGGGAGGAGGCACCCGATATGGAAAGGGGGTAGTTGAAGGAGCATTCCCCCGCCCCCACCTTTCTGCCTATGGCCCGAGCAGGATGACCTGCCAGGTTCCCCACCCCTGAACTCCTCCCACCAGCCTCAAAATTGAGGCTGTGCGGGAAGCAAACCTTAATTGGCCTAAGGCCCTCAAGTGGGGCAAGGGAGGGCCCTAGGCTTCCCCTGCCCCCATAAAATTGCAGACAGGTCGGGGGCAGATGGGAAGGTCCCCCCAACTGCCTTCAAACCCGCCGGCAGAGGAGAATAAAATTCTGCCCCACATCATTGAGCTCCGCGGACTTTATCCCACCTTCAACAGCTAGCTGCTCCCCCCACCCATCCACACCGCCACCCCTCACCCTTTCCCCAAACATTGAGTAACTAAAGTGTGTGGCCAGAAACTTTCATTTCTACAGTGTTTCTCATGACCTGAAGAAGTCACAATGCACTTTACAGCCAGTTAGTGATTGTTCAAAAACCAAATCAACATTCCCCCAAATCAACATTTAAGAATATTGGTTAGGTGGTTAAAGAAAAGGAGAATAAAGAGACATGGAAGCAGTGTGGGCACTTGGAATTGGGATGACTGCTCATGTGGAGAATAAATAGCAACACAGACTAGTGTTAATGCTGTAATTTCTAAGTAATTCTGTTAACTGGCTAAACATCTCTGTTAAAGCCACGGGTATATTTGTGTTGTGCATGTACTAAGACTTGCCAACAGTATCAACGTTCAGGTGCAGGTTGGCACTTGCCTGGCATGGAGTGTGCACCTCTTCTCAAAATCCCAATGCTTGGCTCCTCTGTCGTTGCAAATTATCACCTCATCTCCAACCTCCCTTTTTTTTTAAAAGTCCTTGGACGTGTTGTCTTCTCCCAAACCCCTGCTCATCTTTCCCAGAACTCCAAGATCAAGCTCTTCCACCCCACAACAGTACGAAAAATGCTTTTTTCATCGTCACAAAGGACTGTCTATATGACAAAGGTAAACCATCCCTCCTTGTCCTTCTCAACCTGCCTGCAGCCTTTGATAGAGTCAACCACACCATTCTCCTCCAAAACCTCTCCGCTGAATGGGACTGCCCTCTCCTTCCATTCCTATTGATACATAGTCAGACAATTACCTACAATAGCTTCTCTTTCTGCCCCTGCACTGATAATTTCGGTGTCCCCCATGGATCTACCCTTGGCCTCCCCCTATTTCTCATCGATGTCAATATCCAAAAACTCAATGTCAGTTTCCACATATACACTGACAACACCCAGCTTTACCTCACCATCACCTCTCTTGATTCCCCCACTGTCTCTAAATTGTTACATTGCTTGTCCAACATACAGCCCTGGATGAATGGTAATTTCTTTCAACTGAATAGTGGCAAAATGTCTTTGGTCCTTGCCAAGAACTCTGTTCCCTAGCCACCAACTCAATTCCTCTCCATGGCAACTGTTTGGATCAGACTGTTCACAACCTTGATGTCATCCCTGGCCCAGGGATGAGCTTTCGCCCATATATCCACGTTATGACTAAGACTGCCTCTCTGTACCATCGCCCGACTCCCTTTCTGCCACTGCAGCTTTGTTACCACTAGACTTGACAATTCCAATGCACTCCAGATCTGCCTCCCATCTTCCAGACTCTGGAAGCTTAAGCTCTAACTCTCCACACCACCCCCCACCCCCACCACATGCAAGGAAGATATTCAGAAAAAGAATGGGTTATACACCTATTAAAATTCAATTCATAGCCACAGTCCCTGATAGGATATTCAATTGGTTTAAACCCAGGAAGCTGACCATGAAACAACATGCATTCTCTTTTGATCATCTCTTATTTTAGGTTAGTTATTTCATATTTTCTCCTCCTTTCCATTGTCAAGTCTCTTCTTCCCATTCGTCACACCATGAGAGGGCAGGAAAGAAATTTGGCTCCAATGCAGGTGTAGATGAGAGGTGTTGCATCCCTTTATTCACCTCAGCACATACTTTCTTCTCTCTGGGGAAGTGCTTGAAATCTGCCAGGGGCTTCTTGCTCATGTTAGGACTGAGATCAGGCACTCATTAGGTAGGGGATCATGGACATAAGCCTGTGAACTTCCTTAAACACAGGTGGGGATGCCCAAATTTGCATGCCTCTGCTGCACCCCAATCCCTGATGCAATTCATTTTTAGGACCCCTTAGTAATGGAGAACCTATGGATACATTACCTTTAAAACCTGCTCTAATGGCTTCCAAAGATAACATTAGCATAGCTACCAACAAAAACCTTTTGAGTTTTTGCAATCAAGTTTTGGTTACCATGATGCTATTGCCTCACTTTTAACCCTCTTCCAGCTTTCCATACAATCTTCTGTCTTTAAAGTATCAGCTTATATTGGGGCCTAACTCAATAGCCTCATCGACGATAACAGCTCAAGGGGGAGGACACTGGCTAATTCAAATGGGGAGACACGGGCCACTCCACAGTTTAAGCACAAGGCTTAGTGGGTAATGGTCTGACATGATTCTGAAGGTCGTGGACAGGGCCGTCTCTAGGGAGGTGGGTGGGGGGGGCGTGGGGCCCGGGACAAATCACACTGTGTGGGGCCCCCGTTAACATTTTTAGACAAGTTTCCTCTGACGGCTGGGCCCCTGAGCGTGTGTGTGAAAAGGAGGACCAGCAGCGTCCCAGCTACCGAGCGCTCGGTCACAAGCACGTACTGCACTACTGACTGTGATAACTGTGTCGCATGTAAAACTGCACCTTGCTCCCAAGGCTGAACATAATTGTTGGATCTCCTTTTCTTAAGGAGAAATCCATGATCTCGATGGGATTCCGTTATAACATTTTTACTGACGCATCCCACACCCCAACGGGGGAAAACTTTAAGGCCCGAATTTTCCAGCCCCTCCGGCCGACGAAATCTTCCAGCCCTGTCGATGTGAGCGAAGATTTCAATGGCTCACCGGCCCCGCCACAGGGGGACCCACCGTGGTGGGGGTGGGGGTGGGGGGGGGTGGGTGGGGGAGAGAGTTGGGGGGGGCTGGAAAATTCCAGCCTGGATGTGGAGCGAGGGCATTCACTGTGTTCAACTTCCTAAAAAAAAATTACAGACACAATGCAATAAATAATTTGCCTTTAAAAAAATGACTGTCCAACTTCCAACATTAAGCAAATGTTAGTTGCAAGTGCACACTGGAAGAAAAATAAAATAAGAAGCAGTGGGTTTAAATTGCCCAGGGCCGAAAATAAACACAGCAAGTGAGTGACTTCCCCCGCAGGTCAGACGCTATGTGCTATGTGGCCGCTTTAAAGACATTAACTAGTTATGAATAATATCACATCTGATACCGTGATGTCAAAGCACGGGGTCCCCCAAATTGCGGGGCCCAGGACAATCGCCCCGATTCACCATACCCTAGGGACAACTCTGGTTGTGGACTGAGGTCCCACTGCAGAGGCCCGAGCACCAACCTCTATGGGAGGTACCATCCAGTGCACAAGGTCTTAAACCAAGATCCCATCTGCCCTCTCAGGTGAATGCAAAAGATTCCTTGGCACTATTTCAAAGAAGGACAGGGGGGTTTTCCCTGGAGTCCTGGCCAATACTTATCCCTTAACCAATATCACTAAAATAGATTACAAAGGTGAATCAAACCTTCAGATGCTGGAAATTTAAAATATGAACAGAAAATGTTGGAAATACTCGCCAGGTCAGGCAGCAGTTCTGACAAAAGGCATCAAGCTGAAACATGAACTCTATTTCTCTCTCCACAGGTGCTACCTGACCTGAGTATTTCCAGCGTTTTCTGCTCAAATATTTAAAAACAGATAACCTGGTCAATATCTCGTTGCTGTTTGCTCCACAACTTGGCTGTCAAGATTTTTTTATTTCAATAGTGACTACATTTCTAAAGTACCTTCGCCTCCGTCGCATCTGTTCTGATGATGCCACTTTCAAAAACAGTTCCTCTGACATGTCTCTTCCTTCTTCCTTAACCGAGGTTTTCCACCCACGGTGGTTGACAGGACCCTCAACCGTGTCCGGCCCATCTCCCGCACATCCGCCCGCACACCTTCCTCTCCCTCCCAGAACCATGATAGGTTCCCCCTTGTCCTCACTTATCACCCCACCAGCCTCCACATTCAAAGAATCATCCTCCGCCATTTCCGCCAACTCCAGTATAATGCCAACAACAAACACATCTTCCCTTCACCCCCCCTCCGGCAGCATTCTGCAGGGATCATTCCCTCCGGGACACCCTGGTCCACTCCTCCATCACCCCCTAAACCTCAACCCCCTCCCACGGCACCTTCCCATGCAATCGCAGAAGGTGCAACACCTGCCCCTTTACTTCCCCTCTCCTCACTGTCCAACGGCCCAAACACTCCTTTCAAGTGAAGCAGCATTTCACTTGCACTTCCCTCAATTTAGTCTACTGCATTCGCTGCTCCCAATGCGGTTTCCTCTACATTGGAGAGACCGAACGCAGACTGGGTGACCACTTTGCGGAACACCTTGGGTCTGTCCGCAAGCATGACCCAGACCTCCCTGTCACTTGCCATTTCAACACACCACCCTGATCTCATGCCCACATGTCCGTCCTTGGCCTGCTGCAATGTTCCAGTGAAGCTACAGCCTTCCGGACTGAATATGGAGTTCAACAACTTTAGATCATGAACTCTCTCCTCCATCCCCACCCACTTTCCGATCCCCCTTTTTTCCAATAATTTATATAGATTTTTCTTTTCCCATCTATTTCCATTATTTTTAAATGTATTTCCATCCATTGTTTTATCTTTGCCTTTTAGCCTATTTTGATTCCTTCCCCCCACCCCACCCCCACTAGGGCTATCTGTACCTTGCTCGTCCTGCTTTCTACCCTTAATGTCACCATTAGCACATTTCTTAGATGATATCACCACCGTCACACCTCTTTGTCCTTTTGTCTATGGCAATCTCCACCTATCACTGGCCCTCTATCCAACTCTACTTGTCCCACCCCCCCCCCCCCTTAAACCAGCTTATATTTCACCTCTCTTCTATTTTTCCTTAGTTCTGTTGAAGAGTCATACGGACTCGAAACGTTAACTGTGTTCCTCTCCGCAGATGCTGCCAGACCTGCTGAGTTTTTCCAGGTATTTTTATTTTTGTTTTTGTTTCTAAAGTACTTCGTTGGTTGAAAAGCATCCCGCATTTCCCGAAGTTGTGAAAAGTGAGAGGAAGCCAAGTCTTTTTTTTTTTTGCAATCAACCTGGGTTTTCGGAGTTAAACTTGAGTAATCCGACCACTGCGCTCTAATTTACCTGGAGCTCCTTTCCACCCTGGTTGAGTCTTCGATGGATTTTCTGCCCTTCTCCTTGGTAACTTTTTAATCATTTAAATTCAGTGCAGATTTTCAGGCCCAGATTCTTTTCAAAGTGCAGCTTTGTTGAGGAGAGCACAAAGGAAGGAGATCCCCTCAGCAAGACCGACCTCTTACTATCACTGTCCCTGCGTGGACAAGTGTGGCTGATTAAATTTAGATATTTGTACAATCCATCTTTCCACTGAATAATGTGAATGAATAAAAACTGACAGATGGATGCGCCAAAAGGATTTTTTTTTAAAACCGACAGCTTGACAACAGTGGGATAAATTGTTGATGTTGAACCTTCTAATCGTCTGCACATTCGACTGAACAATTAATGGGTCAGGCACAGGTGTGACTGATCGAATGATCAGCGCCCGTCCTCGGTGAACATCCCTGTTGTAGTTTATTTTTCACTTCATTAGCCAGACTGCACATAATGATGTCTCTATCCTTCCTGCTTTGAGGTTTTTTTTTTAAAAATAGTGCTCAACGGCCCTCAAGGATTTTACGTTTCATTTTGAAGGCCAGAAAGTATTTCAAAACGTTTCAGCAAAAAAGCCACATTCCACTTTGCCTAGCCACATGCTGACCAGGCAGTCCAAATAAATAGCTTCTTAACTAAAACATTCGTTTTAGAATCACTTGGTTACAGACTTGAAGTCCCACTTAAACATTAACACAAAAGCAAACTACGGTGGATGTTGGCAATCTGAAATAAAAACAGAAAATGATGGAAATACTGAGCAGGTCAGACTGGACCAGTGGAGTGAAAAAACAGAAATAATGTTTCGGGTCTGTGACCTTTCGACAAAACTCAGATTTTCAGGTTTCCAGCATCTGTATCTTGCTTCTGTATCAGTGTTTAATTCATTGTCATTTCTGTTCCAGCAATGCCCACTTTGAGGAAGTTTTGCTCTCCTCTCCAACGGGATTTCCGTTCGTCTCTTCCGCCTTGTTCACCTTCATTGCTTTCTATTTCCCTTCCAATGGAAGGTCACAGACCTGAAACATTAATCCTGTTTTTTCCTCTCCACAGATGCCGCCTGAGCTACTGGATATTTCCAGCATTTTGTGTACTTGTTCCTCTTTAAGCATGTTCTTTGCTCTGGAATGACCATTTCACAACGCTGCGACTCTGCTTCCAAACGGCAAATTTAGGAAGTTGCCATAGAGACAAAATAAATGTTGAATTTTTTTTTCATGGGCTCAGGAAGATCAAGTCAAAGCATTCAGATTGTGATGTAGGCAATAATCTTAAACTCTGCAACACTGCAAAGCAATAATTTGTTTTTAACATTTTCTCTGATGCTTGTGCATTTCATTTTGTCCCTCCTGCCTTAAAGCTGCTGTTTCACATGGGGCTAAGGGTCCATGAGTGCTGATTGTCATGTGGTGCTCCCCCAAAATGTAGATGCCTACAGTGGCCATGTAGGGTTGCCAACTTTCCAGGATTGTCCTGGAGTTTCCTGGCATTGAAGAATAATCTCCAGGGCACTGCTGTTGGTGACCATGGAGAAAAGTCATTAGGACATCAAATAATTGTGCTTTTCTTCATTATCCTTTGCACAGTTTCACTTTTTAGTTGACAAACAATGGAGATGGTTGGGGAAAGGAGGAGAATACTGTTTGACTGGGTGAGGGATAGGTCCAAGCAGAGTCGTCAACCCTATAGTTGTACGGTCAACAGTAGACAGAATACTAGCTAAATTTTAGCTCTTCCCCAGCCTCCACAATCTACCTCGCCAAGCTTAGGGGCACTGAGGCCTGAGTAATCAGCCAACCATATCGGGGGGGAGGGGGCGGTCAAGCCTTAGTATGTGACTTAGTACCAGACTGCATATCCTTAACAACAGATCAAAGAGAGCATAATATAGAAACAAGAGTACAACACTAGTGTTGTGAAGTGAAACCTCAAATTGTCTCAAAGCACATTACAGCCAATGAAGTAAGTGAAGCCCCTCCTCACCACTAGTGTGGGTCTCAATTCTGTACCTGCCTTCCTCAATTTATAAAACAATCGAGAAGGGTATTTCCATTATTATTTTACTAAGATCATTTTTGGCCTTTTCGGAACACATGCTTTGGCCTTTATAAATGTTTGGCGTGTGGTAGCATTCAGGGACAATGGCTAACAGGGATTGTTCATATAATAAAGCTTTCCAAGTTGTTTCTTAAGCAAATCTTGATCCGATCTGTTGCTGATTTAGAGCCTCAAATTCCACAATAGGTCCTGTCGCGTCCTCCTCAGTCTCCTGCTGGAGTTAGGATGGGAGACCAGGAAGGAGGGAATCCCAGTGAGATTCGAGGGTCTTGGGATCCGATCTACAAATCGTTTCCCTCCTGTGGAATTACATTTTTCACAGCCATAGCTGTTCTGCTCCTGCTTTCCTGTAACTTCAGGGAGCTGCTGCTTCCCATTGCTGAATGGAATCATTCGGGTCAGGAATGTGCCAGATTTAATTCCCTGCCCCGTTAGCTCATAACCAGCTGAACCATTGTGGCGATGTCGGTGGGGTATCAGCTTTACCATCGGTTGGAAAGGAGCAGAGGGAGCCAGCGCACTTTGCAGTGGGTGCATGAGTTGATATGCAAACACATCCTTGTCAGCAGTGTGGCATTTGGCTTTGCCACCAGGCGGATGCCATTGCTCTCTCACTTGGCACCACCATGTGCCAGCTTGCACTCCGCAGCTGTGGCATGTAATTAACTCTGCGCTGCATCTTGGCATGGGCCTCAGACAGACACTTATCCACAGTATGGAGCCAAAAGAGCTACTGAGCACAGCTGCACAGTACAAACAGATCCCAGTGATGCCATCTCCCCACAATGGCATCTCCCCGGTGGTGCGAATGTAACATTATGAGTGGATTTATCTACAATAGAGCAGCATATGGGATCGGAAAGACTGGCCAAGGATTTTGTCTCTAAATAAATTAAATATTTTTTTAAAAGATTGTTTTATAAATTGAGAAAGGCAGGTGCAGAATCAAGACCCAGAGTGCCGGAACACATCAATGTCACAAAGACTATGGGAGGAGACAAAGTAATTTAAAACGTACAGATTAGCTGATGCCAAGTTTGGGTTTTGAACAGTTGTAGAGGGCGGCAGGAGGGTTTAGATGCCCATTTAAAATAAACAGTGCCTGATGCATTTTAAGTTTCTCAAGCACTTGAGGCAAACAAAAGGGAGAAAGTAACTTGGTGTGAAAGCTTAAAGAAAGAATGAACTTGCATTTATATAGCGCCTTTCAAAACCTCAAATCATCTCAATGAACATGACAGCCAATGAAGTACTTTTGAAGTGAAGTCCCTCCTCAACATTAGTGTATTCCTGCACTGTAGGTTTCGATTCTGTACCTGCCTTCCTCAATTTATAAAACAGTAAATAGATATATAAAATAGTTCTTAGTTTTTTTTAAAAAACAAAATCCTTGGCCAGTCCTTCCGATCCCAAATGCTGCTCTATTGTAGATAAATCCACTCAATGTTACATTCACACCACCGGGGAGATGCCATTATGGGGAGATGGCAACACTAGGACCTGTTTGTACTATGCAGCTGTGCTCTGTACTTCTTTGGCTCCAAACAAGAGGTTAAGTCTCTGCCTGTAATATAGAGAAATGCAGAAGCCAAATTAACACAACAAGCTCCCATGAACAGCAATGAAATGAAATGATGAGATAATCTGTTTTTGGGTGTTAGTCAAGGGATAAATATTGACCAGGACACTGGGAGAGCTCCCCTGCTCTTGAACTTGTGTCATGGGGTTATTTTTTTTAAACATTGATTTCCTAAGATGGATACAATGCTTCATTTCAACCTAAAACTCAAAGTTTAAAAGCTTGGTGGCATGGAAGACAGGTTTTTATTGGGAGACAGGTGGTAAAAACTTATTTTAACACTTGTTCATAAAACTTTACTATTTTAACAATCCATATAGTCACAATCCTCAAGTATGCTATGTTATTACATGCCAAACATTTAAAGAGGCCAAATAAATCATGGTGAAATAACTATGGAAATATTCTTTTCTTATTTTCATTGCCTAGATTCTCCATAATTAGCTAATGATGCCTCCCAATGGGAAATGGAGCCACATGGGTCAGGATGGTCCCAGATTCGTTGGTATTGATTTAGTCGATCCAAGTGAGAGTCAGACACACAAGTCTCAACTAGAATTCCTGCTGCTGATCATGACTCGGTGACCCTTTCTGGAGAGGTATTTGTAGGATGTCAAGTGAGAACTTGGACAGAACCTCATGGCCCCGTGACCTCAAACGCCAAGAAGGACAAGGGCAGCAATTTTATGCCAAGATCTCTCCAAGTTAGACACCACCCTGATATCAGCATATACTGAAATCCCTTCATTCAGAGTCCACTTGCCAACCAATCAGCATTCTCTTCTTATTATTGGCTCTACTATTTTTACCCCCCCAGCAAGGTAAACTTATTCCATTGAACTTGTTAGCCCAGAACCCCAACTAAAAGAAATTTCAAATCATTAAAGGAACATCGTCTGCCTGATCAGCTATAGACTGGGTCCTGAAATATAAAAATAAACCTCTATCCCAATTCCAATCTAGCAAAGTTATCTTAGGGTAGAATACACACAGAGGTATATTATAGCAGAATAAACTATTGTTAAGTTTCCCAATATCAGCTCTTAGAATTCTAACTTAGAATTCTAGGATATTGTCATTAAATGTGGGCTCATGAGGATATAGATATGAGATTACAACTCTTTTATATTTGTTTAATGAATATTTATTGTTAAAACCAATTATAGATTACAGTTTATAAATAAGGATTATATGATAGCATAGCTGGTAACTAAAGCTATAACATGCCAACAATGTTTAACATACACAACTTGAATCTACTGTAGTAAACAGTTTGGATATAGAAACAAATATTGATTAAAGATAATTATACTTAAAATCTAGTATAATTTCTCATTAATTGGAAGTACCCTGTCTCAAAAAAAGTAGGGGAATTCTCAAAAGGAACTTGGCCCCATTTGCTCAAAGGTGGCTGAATTGAACTGTACTGTCCCCTATTTTAAAAGAAATTTGCAACTAAATTGACGCAGGCTACTATTATCTTTTGTTCTCCGAGAAAAACAATTCTTATCAATTTAAGAGCCTTGCGGATTCTGTCTGGGTGTCTGGAAAAAAAACAGCTGCATGGCATGTTTCCAACAGCAAGGTAGCTCAAGGACTTTTATTTATTTTTACACTTGGCATCTCAGCGACGATTCAGATACTACAGCCATGTTTTTAACGTTTGTATGTTAACTGTATTCATTTATTGTTTGCCTATTAATTCTCATTAACATTTTAACTTGCCCATCATATGTGTTAATTCTGTCACATTCTCATACAGTATAAATTGTTGTTCCCTTTACACTTGGCATTCTTGTGAATTGTCCTGATGAGTGCAAGATGAAAAGCTTTGACAAAAAATGTCTCGTTTTTCAGCAATACTCAAATTCCTTCATTGTCACCGGTTGAATAGCCTGAAATTCTGAAATATCCTCATGAAGCACAAAGCAGTTCACGCAGTGAGAACAAAATAAAAAAGAATAAGGATTTTCTCTGATACTCCCATTGGTAGATTAACCTGAAAATATTCACTGTCTACACCCACAAGGAAAGAACAGGCATTCAGGCAAGGTACAGATCATCGGCTTGGAACCACGTAAACAAATCCTAGCCAGAGCAGTGGAGAAGGTGGGCGGGTTAGTCCGGTAATTGGGGAGAACCACTGTCCCAGATTGACAAGGGGCATATAAAACAGCTTAACACATCTGTCAACCATTGGAGTAAAGCTTGACAGATTTACTAATGTTGTCCAAACCACAAGTTGTGTTTAAATTCATTGATTACGTTCTTACCCTTACTAACCTTTACCATGCAGGAAGCAAGGGTTTGCATTAATTAAGTTATAGCCTCGCAAACTTAGGAATGTTCTGTTGCAGCCATTTTAAGTATAGGAAAAAGGCACAAAGTGAGATGAATAATCTGTTGATGTATCTCTATTGCTGATATTCATTGAGAAGGGAAAGTTGGGTAGAACCCCACATGAACCCTTGTCATGGGATGTGCCGTATTAATGAATTTATCAATAAATTCAATGGTGAGGTTCATTCCAACTTTTGCCCCTTGTGTAAATCACACAATCCCTGTTTGGTCACCTGGTAAACATTTTTCCTCAATCTTGATTTCCACAGTTGGCTTTAATAGCTTTTCGGACATCCTGTGATCATGAAAGGTACTATATATAAATGCACGTCAGTCTTTCTTTCTATTACCATTTCCCAATCTCATGCCGCTTCTCCTAATCTTCCATTGTCTCTCTTTATTTCCATTGGCCAGAGAATGACAGAGAAACAAAGGGGTACGATGGAGGCCAGAGGCAGAAACCTGTATAGGAGTAGAAAAAAGTCCCCGTGCAGCCTCAGGTCAGCTGCTGCCTGGGAAACTTGGAGGATGTGCCCTATGTTGACCATAGAAACATAGAAAATAGGAGCAGGAGTAGGCCATTCAGCCCTTCGAGCCTGCTCCGCCATTCATTATGATCATGGCTGATTATCCAACTCAATACCCTGCTCCCACTTTCTCCCCATATCCTTTGATCCCTTTTGCCCCAAGAGCTAAATCTAACTCCTTCTTGAAAACATACAATGCTTTGGCCTCAACTACTTTCTGTGGTAGCGAATTCCACAGGCTCACCACTCTCTGGGTGAAGAAATTTCTCCTCATCTCAGTCCTAAATGGTCTACCCCGTATCCTCAGACTGTGACCCATGGTTCTGGACTCCCCACCATCGGGAACATCCTTCCTGCATCTACCCTGTTTAGTCCTGTTAGAATTTTGTAGGTTTCTATGAGATCCCCCTCATTCTTCTGAACTCCAGCGAGTGTAATCCTAACCAACTCAATCTCTCCTCATATATCAGTCCCGCCATCCCAGGAATCAGTCTAGTAAGCCTTCGCTGCACTCCCTCTATAGCAAGAACATCCTTCCTCAGATAAGGAGACCAAAACTGCACACAATATTCCAAGTGTGGTCTCACCAAGGCCCAGTATAATTGCAGCAAGACATCCCTGCTCTTATACTCGAATCCTCTGGCTATGATGGCCAACATACCATTTGCCTTCTTTACCTCCTGCTGCACCTGCATGCTTACCTTCAGCGACTGGTGTACGAGGACGCCCAGGTCTCATTGCACATTCCCCTCTCTCAATTTATAGCCATTCAGATAATAATCTGCCTTCCTGTTTTTGCTACCAAAGTGGATAACCTCACATTTATCCACATTATACTGCATCTGCCATGCATTTGCCCACTCACTCAGCTTGTCCAAATCACACTGAAGCATCTCTGCATCCTCCTCACAGCTCACCCTCCCACCCAGCTTTGTGTCATCTGCATATTTGGAGATATTACATTTAGTTCCCTCATCTAAATCATGAATATATATTGTGAATAACTGGGGTCCCAGCACCGATCCCTGCGGTGCCCCACTAGTCACTGCCTGCCATCCGGAAAAAGACCCATTTATTCCTACTCTTTGTTTCCTGTCTGCCAACCAGTTTTCTATCCTTCTCAATACATTATCCCCAATCCAATGCGCTTTAATTTTACACGCCAATCTCTTATGCGGGACTTTGTCGAAAACCTTCTGAAAGTCCAAATAAACCACATCCGCTGGCTCCATCAAATCTACTAGTTACATTCTTGAAAAATTCCAGTAGTTATGTCAAGCATGATTTCCCTTTCATAAATCCATGCTGACTGTCTGATTCTGCCACTGTTTTCCAAGTGCTCAGCTATTAAATCTTTTATAATGGACTCTATAATTTTCCCCACTGCCGACGTCAGGCTGACTGGTCTATAATTCCCTGTTTTCTCTCTACCTCCCTTTTTAAATAGTGGGGTTACATTAGCTACCCTCCAATCTGTAGGAACTGTTCCAGAGTCTATAGAATGTTAGAAGATGGCCACCAATGCATCCACTATTTCTAGGGCCACTTCCTTAAGTACTCTGAGATGTAGATTATCAGGCCCTGGGGATTTATCGGCCTTCAATCCCATCAATTTCTCCAAAACCATTTCCCTACTGATACTGATTTCTTTCAGTTCCTCCCTCTCACTAAACCCTGTGTTCCCCAACATTTCTGGTATGTTATTTGTGTCCTCCTTTGTGACCACTCAGGTAATTGTGTTTTTTTAGAACTTTTAGAACAAAGGATAGGCTCCTAAAGCCACACATGTGGCTTGTTATAACAACTTGTTACACGGGAATACTCAGCAGCTAATGTCTACACGATAAGATTCAACAAAAAATCCAGAGGGGAGATGAGATGAATCCTTTATGTTTTTAAAAACACAGTGAGTTATTGTGATTTGAAAGGAGGGCTATGGGGAAAGAGCAGGAAAGTGGATCTAATTGGATAGCTCTTTAAAGTAGCCAACAGAGGCACGATGGGCCGAATGGCATTTTTCTGAACAAAAGAGGAGAAGCCACGAGCTGGATGGGGATGGGGCTGAAAAAAATATTGGAGAGGCTGAGGAATGACCAATGTAATTATTTTTGGTGGCTCAAGGGGTAACAGGTTTACCAGGATCCCTTGATTGTACGATGGGATCCTCAATATATAACTGAAGAGGCGGGCATGAGTTTGGTTTTAATGTACTCTGTCGGTACTGCCTTGGATTGGCAGCTTGGATTATGTGTCCATGTCTTGCAGAGGTCTTAAAGTAACAATCTTCTGACTCAGAGGAGGAAGTGCCACCCACAGAGCGCAAGCTGGCAGCTCTGGGACATCAAATATAGACTTGTACACCGGAGTAAATTGCTAATATCTGTGACTGAGAGCTCCCTGCGTGCCAATCCCTTAATTATTTCCTGTTAATTCATTTCTTTCAGACTCTGTGGGAGTTTTTCACTGCAGAAACCTTATTTAGGTGCCTGTGCCAGGCTGAGCTGTTGACAATGCTTTGTTTTAATTTATGAAACTAATTTAATATTAACATGGAACTCAGTAGAAAGGGCCTCCAGAACAAGGAGGAAAGAAAAACTTGCAGTTCTCACGATGTCAGGGTCAATGCCCCAACGTGCTTTACAGCCAACTAAGTACTTCTGAAGCGTTATAATGGAAACGCAGCACCCAGTTTGTGCTCAGGTTGAGGAGATTAGAAGAGTGAGGGGTGACTTGATTGAAGTATACAACATCCTGAACGGCCTTGACAAGGTGGACGTGGAAAGGATGTTTCCTCTGGTGGGGGAGTCCAGAACTAGGGACCACTGTTTTAAAATTAGGGGTCGCCCTTTTAGGGCAGAGACGAGGAGAATCTTTTTTCTCTGAGGGCTGTGCAACTTTGGAACTCTCTGCCTCAGAAGGTGATAGAGGCGGGGGTCAGTGAATATTTTTAAGGCAGAGGTAGATTCTTGTTAGGCAAGGGAATCAATCTAAGGTTGTTAGGGTTCGATGGGAATGTGGAAATGAAAACACAAGATCATCTGCCATGATCTTATTGAATGGCGGAGCAGGCTCGAGGGGCTGAATGATCTACTCCTGTTCCTATTTCTTATGTTCTTATGTTAAATACCTGCCAGGACACTGGGGAGAGTTCCCAAGCTCTCCCTCAAAATAGTGATCATTTATTTGCAGCTGAGATGTTTAACATCTCCTCTGAAAGATGGCACCTCTGAAAGTGCAGCATTCCCTCAGTACTGCACTAGAAAGTGTCAGCCTACCTTTCGCCCTGGAGCGGGATTTGAACCGTCAACCTTTAAATACAGAGGCGAGAGATGTTACCAACTGATCCACGGCTGACTCTCGAGGAGTAATAATCACTATAGAAGTGTTGGCTCAGGTTTATGAAGTTGGTTATTAAGCCCCCATTCTGTTTTTGGCCCTCCCCACTACAGTTGCCTCAGTAGCTGAAGATAACTGACTGGTGCGGGAACTGAGACACAGAACCCAGGAAGACCCCAGGTTCAGACTCTGGTTTGCTCCAAGTGAGTTTATTTTGGCCAGGGCATGGTTGGTGCTGCTGCATTTGTCCTCAAATGGTCTTGGACCAGTGGAGGGTAAAACAGACTAGTTTACCAACCACTGACCCTTGCTGGAAAGTGGGCATGTGTGGTCAACTGGGCACTGATTGCCAGACAGATACTTGACATTCAAATCAGGTCTGAAAAAAATCTAGGCTGCACCATCCAGGCTACTTAATTAAAAATGCGACTTGGACAAGGCCTGGTTGGGCAGTCAGGACGCATGCAGTTTCACCCCCAGGGCAAGCTGGAGACGTCAACCTTCTGGAACCATCCTGGAGTTTCCAGGAATTAAAGATTAAGCTGTTGGGCACCATTGCGAGCAACCCAGGAAGAAAATTCTTAGAAGCATTAAAATGATCTTTTCCCTCTTTTCATTTGTGTGTTATAAAAACTATCGGGAGATGGGAAGAAACCTGCTGGACTGAATCATCCATTGGGATGAGGAAGAGCCTGTTTGCTTTTCAAGTGCTGTGGGGAAGCGGAGCATCCTGACAGTGAACATGTCAGGGTGCCCGCAGTGGCAGGAGCCTGGGCCCAGGCCACTTGGGGTTCATGTGATGAAACCTCCAAGAATCCATCCAACAGTGGCAACCTTAGCACCGGTCAGTGTCTTCATGAGAGAAGGAGAGACAATTAAAAGGTAGAACAATGAATTAGAAAAGAAATCCTTCTTTCCATGATTGGCTCATCCATGTCTGATAAACTCCCATCAGAAGAAACAACAACCAGTGCCTTCCTCACATATATGGAGATGGAAACACTCAGTAACATAACAGATTACAAGAATGATGACATTCGAAGGATTATTTATGAATCTCTCCCAAGTTATGTCCTTTTTTTGTTGTCCAACTCTTGGTTCAAATTTGGTACCGATATTGATTTCTAACGAAGGCCTACAGCTGAGTCTAGGCCTCCGCAGTACATGAAATTCAGTGGGAACTCATTGAGTCCCCTGCCAGGATACATTATCTGTTCCTTCACTCCTGCCAGTACTTCCCTCAAACACTTCAGTGTTTACCCTGTCCCATTAGGGAGCTGCGGAGTCTATTAGAGAAACGTATCAATTATTCAGACACTGCTCTTTGCAAACTCAATATCTCTGTGAGTGCCAATGTTTCTTTCCCCCCCCCACCCCCTCTATTGTTCTGACCTCTCTACCGTGGAGACAAGCCACGTTTGATCCTCTTGTGTTATCTTTTATTATATGTTCCCAGAGCTGGCAGAAAAACACAGCACTGAAATAGAAAAGGATTAGGTCAGGGCAACAGTGTTATCTTCTAACTAGAAGTGAAGAGAAAAACATGCAAAAACAAATAGCAACCCCCACCCCTCACCAACCCTGCCGCTTTTTCTTGATTCTTAGTCACCCTGCATCACCAGATTGAGAGAAATGAACTCCGTGGCAACATTTCAACAAGTCAGATGCTACCAGGGATCCAGTTACTATTGCACATTTAGAATATTCAAAGAAAATCCATTCATTGAGATTAAGTATCACATTATGGACAGAATTTTGCCAATTAAGGCTTGCCCAGCGTGAAACGTGTGCTGCAGCGCTCAGCGTTGCCAGGGGGGTGGGCGGCGGAGGGGGTGGGGGAACGAGCATGCAATGAAAGCTCCCTGAGGCACAGGCATGCCTCAGGGAGATGAAGATTTAAAAAATCAAAAATAAAGACTTTTAAAATGTTAAAAAAACAAATCCCCTCATGTGACTGTCACATGAGCAAGGACATGCTATTAATGAAATGTTAAAATTTTTCTTTAATTTTTAATTGCTGTTTTAAACCCCATCCCACCCGTGGATGAGGTTTCCTAAAAAATCCAAAGGCCGCTTAGCGTTTTCGCCTGCCCACCCACCGTAAGGTTGGGCAGGCAGGGAAAATTTTCATTTCGTTGGTACTTTAATGGCCTTAATAGGCCTGTTAATTGTTGGTGGGCGCGCCACCGACTCCTGCGCACGCCCGCCGTGCGAGTGTGCGATGATGTCAGCACGCTCACCCGACATCATCGCGTGTCATTTTATGCTCGTTTGGGTTGGGCGCGTGCCTGGCCCTACGAGGGAAAAATTCTGGCCTATGTATTTGAAATCTGAAAAAGTGACCTGTTCAATATTGTGTCCTGGAGGAACACGAGGATCTTGGTGATACGTCTCGGCAACTGTGAACTCCAAGACACAGGACAGGGCCATGAGGCACCAAGTCAGTATACAATTCCCTGGCAAATAGCATTACAGGTTTCCTCTGCATTTTCCTGACAGCATACCTCATTCGGAACATCAAAGAATAAGGTTGTGATTTGAATACAACACTATGCTAAGAATTCCAGAGCTAATTTAATCTTTTTCCTTTGGGCCATTTACTGGAGACATTAAACTGAGATTTAATTAACAAATTCCATTATGCATAATAGGGGTGGAGACGGTGGGGTGGGGGGTGTTGGCGGGGGGCGGTGATTGATGCAATAGGGAACAAGAATTCAGGCTAAATTGTGGACAGTGGGGGTAATTTTAACTTTGGACAATAGTTTGTAAAGAGAGTGTCCACCTATTGTGCATCTCTCCTGATTTCCATTCTGTACCGTTCTTTCAAAGAGCTAGCACAAGCACAATGGGCCAAATGGCCTCCTTCTGTGCTGTGTCATTCTGTGGTGCAGTAACAAACGTAGCAGGCAGGATTTCATGCCCCACCGGCAAGCGTTCGCCCGACCCGATTAGGCGTAAAATAGTACGCGCTGACATCAGGCGAGCGTCCGATGTCATCGTGCACTCACGCGGTATTTCGGTCGGCGGGTGTACGCGAGAGTCAGCAACACACCCACCGACAATTAAGAGGCCTGTTTAAACAAACTTTTCACTGCCCGTCCATCTTTACGTTCGGCGGGCGGGTGAACTGGCCAGGCGGCCTTTTGATTTTTTAAGCGAGCCTCACCCACAGGCGGGGTGAGGTTTCCACAATTAAATAAAAAATATAAATTATTAGGCAGAATTTTTATTCTGTCCATGTTAATTGTGAGCAAGTCCCATGTCAGGACGTTTTTTCCAGGTTTTAAAAGTATTTAAGTTTGGTTCAGTTTTTGTTCAGCTCCCTGCCTTCAGGGACCATTCAGTGGATGCCCCCCCCGCGATGCATGCGCAAACTTTTGCGCTCGCGCCCCTCCCACCCTCACTCCGGCAGCGCTGAGATTCTCAGCACGTCTTTCATGCTGGCCGGCCGTTAATTGGCCAGCCAGAGTGAAATTGCAGCCGGCAGACCGTTTCCCAGCCACTCCTGGGCCTGCCCAATGACCCAAAAATCCTGCCCAGCATGTCTTAACGGTGTACTGTACACTGACTTATCACATCGTTTTGCCCTTGCTGCAATACACCAGAGCCTGACTATCAAATTGGACCCTCTCAGCAAAGATCCTCACCCCACAGTGGCATCACTACTCAAAGCAGGCATCAGCTCAGAGACAGATACACAGTGGGTGAGAGCCTGTGCTTAAGGGAGGGATTTACACACACGCCGCGTGTTCGCTCAAGTTCCTACCTCCTGAACGTACTTCTGTGATATCGTTGGATTTTTACCCATTCGAAGCACAAGAGATTTTGCTTGAATCTGCATTTTACCTGGTCATGTTCGCTTACAAAGGGTTAATCACAGATAATCAAATTTTAGTTAACTTTGTGTAAGACAATTAGGCAGAATACCAGCCGAAACAGCCATCAAAATTGTGTACTCTCGCAGATCACATTAGTTTTCAGACAATTATGGGGGAGTTGTTCAGCACATCCCATAACAGTTTGCAGTTTAATGCACAAATGGTTTTCATTCAATGGACCCAGCAGGAGCATAACTAGTCAGAGCACTCAGACGCCTGAGGCTCCAAATCAAAGAATGGGGCAGCGGGGAGGGGGTAAGGTTTCATTCAAGGTGATAACTTTGATTGACAGCTCTCAGCGACACACAGCAGAGGGAGGGATCAGAGGGTCGTCTTTGACTCTCTGTCTCTCCTTGGAGCGGTCAGTCTTGGAAATGTCAAGCTGAAAAAGTTTAATAGTTAAAGAAATAGTTAAAGAGGGATCTCACTTTCTAAAAGCCCGAGGGGACATTGAGACACCCCAGGCTGAGATGTGAATGTGTATATGCCTTTACTTGGAAAGTTTAGTGCAGGGCCTTTTAACTTGTAAGTGAATTTAGCTGATAACAAGGGCAGGTTTGAGTATTTTATGGTTCTAGGATATAAGGGGTGACAGGGGTTAATTGAATCTCACTGTAGGAAATGTATCCTGTTCATTCAAGCTTTTTTTCTCATTTATGAGCATCACTAGCAAGAGAGCATTTGTTCCCCATCCCTAATTGTCCTCGAGAAGGTGGTGTTGAGCTGCCTTCTTGAATGACTGCAGCCCATGTGGTGAAGATATTGCCATTGTCAGGGAGAGTGTTCCAGGACTTTGACCCAGTGACAGGAAAGCAACATGGGAACATAGGAAATAGGAGCAGGAGTAGGCTATTCAGCCCATCAAGCCTGCTCAGCCATTCAAACAGATCATGGCTGATCACCTACCTCTATGCCATTTTTCTCCACTTTCCCCATATCCCTTTGTGTCATTGGTATCCAAAAACCTATCGATTTCTGTCTTGAACATGCTCAATGCTTGAGCTCCCACAACCCTCTGGAGTAGAGAATTCCAAAGATTCACCACCCTCTGAGTGAAGAAATTCTTCCTCATCTGAGTCTTAAATGGCCTGTCCCTTATTCTGAGACTGCCTGTCTCCCCTGGTTCTGGACTCACCAGCCAGGGGAAACATCCTATCCACATCTAGTCTGTCACGCTCTGAAAGAATTTTGTAAGTTTCAATGAGATCACCTCTCAGTCTTCGCAACTCTAGAGAATTCAGGCCCAGTTTTAGCAGTGATATATTTCCAAGGCAGGATGGTGTGCGACTTGGAGGGAAACTTGTAGGTGGTGGTGTTCCATGCGTCTGCTGCACTTGTCCTTCTAGATATTAGAGGTCACGGATTTGGAAGGTACTGTTGAAGGAGCCTTGGTGAGTTGCTGCAGTGCATCTTGTTGATGGTATACACTGCTGCCACTGTATGTTGGTGGTGGAGGGAATGAATATTTAAGATGGTGGATGGGGTGTCAATGAAGCGGGCTGCTTTGTCCTAATGGTGTCAAGCTTTTTGAGTGTTGTTGGAACTCATCCCAGGGAAGTGGAGAATATTCCATCACACTCCTGACTGTGCCTTATGGGCAGGTTTTGGGGTATCAGAAAGTGAGTCACTCACCGCAGACCTCCCAGTCTCTGACCTGTTCTTGTAGCACAGTACTTTTGTAGCTGATCTGGTTAAGTTTCTGGTCAATGTTGACCCCCAGAATGTTCATGGTGGGGGATTCGTTGGTGGTAATTGCATGGAACAACAAGGGGAGGTTGTTGGATGCTCTCTTGTTGGAGATAGTCATTGCCTGATATTTAAGTGATAAGTAACATTTAGGCCATATATCAGCATAAACCTGAAAGTTGTCCAGGTCGTGCTTCATGTGGACATGGACTGCTTCAGTTGAGAATGGAGCTAAACACTGTGCAATTATGAACGAACATCCCCTCTTCTAATCTTATGATAGAGGGGAAGACCATTAATGAAGATGGTTGGGCTTTATGAATCGGTATTAAAGTGTGATAGGCCGGTTTGGTCAGAGGAAGAGTTTGGCTAGTAGACCTTGGGTTTTAAAAAAATGTGCATACTCCATTAATCCACACCAAATTACTGCACACTTACTCCAATGTACAAATTACCAGTAACTTAGAACATAAGAACATAAGATATAGGAACAGGAGTAGACCATTCGGCCCTTCAAGCCTGCTCCGCCATTCAGTAAGATCATGGCTGATAATCTTGTGTTTTGATTTCCACATTGCCACCTAACCCCTGTAACCTTTAATTCACTTGCCTAACCAGAATCTATCAACCTCGGCCTTAAAAATATCCAATGACCCCGCCTCCACCACCTTCTGAGGCAGAGAGTTCCAAAGTTGCACAACCCTCAGAGAAAAAAATTCTCACCTCTTCAATATTACACAACACTCACAATAGCAATATTTTTCAATGGCATAGCAGTACTTTATATATTGCATAACAGACTGTGTTACCAAGAGATCACTCTCATATATAATGTAATTTTAATCTGCTCTATTTTAAACTGGTGCAAACAATTGTGGATGTCCCATATAATGCACCTGTATTATAAAGACAGAATACATCAGCACATATGCTGGCACGCATTGTGACAGTGACAGATTATTTTACAGTGGTGTAACACTCCATATAATTGCTTTTAACTATTCGCTTTTATAGGCTAGAATCTGCTGCTTCATTCAGTCCATGAGGTTGTTCCTCATGATAGATGAGTCTGTTCAATACTCTGTTAAAAGTTACCAAACAGATAAAGGCCTGTGAGGAGTGAAAAGGGAGATCTTCAAAGCAATGTTTTTGTTTTTATGAAGAGCTCACCCTCAGTCTGTCCAAAATGACAAAATGGTAGAATCACAGCAGACTCGAACTGCTTGCCAGTTCTTTGTTACAGCTAAACAGGTTTCTTAATCAGCAGGAGTGTCTCCATGTGCTAACTGCTGCTAAATGGGCAACCCAGGGTTAACTCTATGGGGGAAACATTGAAGTGAACAGCCCACTCCAATAACTTTGTGAATGAATCAAGTTTTGTTCCAGTCTAATTCTTAACTCCCTCTTTAAACTGATAGGGCTCCCTAACTCAAACTTCTGCCACTCTCACCAATACTTTCTCTCTCCTCTTTTCAGCTTTGTTACTTTCTTGTGCTATGGTTCACCCCCTCAACATAACAAGAAGTGATTGGTCAGTGTATGACAGACCCTTACTGCCGAGGAACTCCTAGCAAAAACAAAAATACCTGGAAAAACTCAGCAGGTCTGGCAGCATCTGCGGAGAGGAACACAGTTATCGTTTCGAGTCCAAATGACTCTTCAATAGAACTAAGTAAAAATAGAAGAGAGGTGAAATATAAACTGGTTTAAAGGGGGGTGGGACAAGGAGAGCTGGATAGAGGGCCAGTGATAGGTGGAGATAACCAAAAGATGTCACAGACAAAAGGACAAAGAGGTAAGGAAATATTGCTGTGAAAGCGGGTTTTAGTAAACACCTTGTCAAACACCAGGAGAGAAATGGAAAGCAATGAAAGTGAATAAGGCAAAAGAGAGATACGAAAATCCTGACGGAGAGAAGAGCAATACTTCTTCAAGGTAGGCATTCCTTGAAGAGAAGTGGCAGTCAATTAAACACTAAAATAAAAGCAAAAAACTGCTGATGCTGGAAATCCAAAACAAAAACAAAAATACCTGGAAAAACTCAGCAGGTCTGGCAGCATCTATTCTCAACTTGTGCAGTTAGCTGATCTTAGCCAGGGCTCTGTTACAGCTGCTACAATGGCCTTGATGTAGAAAGGTTACGTTGGAGTTTGGGGATATTGGCCAGGATTTCCTCTCCTACTAATACCACACAATGACTCCTTAGCGTAAGGTTTGTGCATTTGAATATCAGGCAAGGACTGACAGTGATTTGGGAAATTAGAGTTCTAGTGTTTTGAGGAATGAGAGGTGATCTCATTGAAACCTCCAAAATACTTAAAGGAATAGACAGGGTAGGTGCAGGTAAGATGTTTCCCCTAGTTAGAGAGTCTAGAACCTGGGGACACAATTTCAAAATAAGGGGGAAGCCACTTAGAACCAAGATGAAGAGAAATTTCTTTACTCAGAGGGTTGTGAACCTTTGGAATTCTCTACCCCAGAGTGCCATGGAAGCTCTGTCATTGAGCATGTTTAAGGTAGAGATTGACAGATTTCTGATTAACAATAACGTAAAGGGTTATGGGGATAGTGTAGGTAAAAGGCATTAAAGTGTTCGATCAGACATGATCACATTGAATGGCAGAGCAGGCTCGATGGGCTGAATGGCCTTCTCCTGTTCCTATGTTCCTAAGGAGACAGATAGGTTAAGCGAATGGGTAAAAACTTGGCAGATGAAGTATAAGGTAGGAAAATGTGAACGTGTCCAGAACAGAAAAGCAGCATATTATTTAAATGGAGAGATTGCAGGACCCTGAGGTATAGAGGGATCTGAGAGTCCTGGTATATGAATCAGGAAAAGCGTTAATCCGCGCGTACAGCAAGTGATTAGGAAGACAAATGGAATATTGTCATTTGTTGCAAGGGAAATGGAACATAAAAGCAGGGATGTTTTGTTACAGTTGTACAGGATGTTGGTGAGACCACAACTAGAATACAGTGTAGCGGCTTGGTCTTCTTATTTAAGAAGGGACATAAATGCATCAGAAGCAGTTCAGAGAGGTTCACTCAACTGATACCCGGGGCGGGGAGTGGGTGGGGGTGGGGGTTATCTTACGAGGGAAGGTTACACAGCCTGGGTCTGTATCCATTGGAGTTTTGAAGATTGAGAGGTGACCTTATTGAAACATGTAAGATCCTGAGGGGACTTGACAAGGTGGATGCTGAAAGGATGTTTCCCCTTGTGGGGGAGACTAGAACTAGAGGACACAGTTTAAAAATAAGGGGTCTCCCACTTAAGATGGAGTTGAGAAGAAATCTTTTCTCTCCGAGGGGTGTGAATCTTTGGAGCTGTCTTCCCCAGAGAGCGGTGGGGGCAGGGTCACTGAATATTTTTAAGGCAGAGGTAGATAGATTCGTGACTAACAAGGGAGTCAAAGGTTATCAGGGGTAGGCGTAATGTGGAGTTGAGGCCACAATCATATCAGCCATGATCTAATAGAATGATGGAGCAGGCTTAATCTTGCTCCTAACTCGTATGTTGGTAAGGACAACAGCATTAATAAGTTGCATTTATATAGTGCCTTTAATTTGTTAAATGCCCTAAGAACAGGATTTGCTGTACTCTGATGCCTCGCATAGTCAATCAGCCTGCTGACATTCACTGACTGTGTTTCACTAATGAAGAATAGCCACTGAGCTGACAGCCAAGGGGGAACATGTCAGCGAGGAGCAGAGAACATTTGAAAATGATATACATAGAAGAGGAGGTTAGAATGATTGTTCAGAGCTCCCAAGGTTAAAAGTGAGTCCCCCAACCCACCACCCCCAACCCACCGCCCCCTTCTCTCCAGTCAGGTCTCTGAGCCTGCACCTGTTCGAGAAAATATTCATTCGCCATCATTCCCCAGGATGTGAAGGACATGCTCTGGGAGCCAGCTGTGCTTAACCAGATACTAACGGGTTTCGCCTTTGACAGGATTAGTTAAAGAAGTTTATATATTTGTCACTGTTGGGTCAATACACAAATCCAATCATTGTTACAGCATGAAATGTGGAGATCATGTGAAATGTGGAGATCATGTGAAATGTGGAGATCATGTGAAATGTGGAGATCATGTGAAATGTGGAGATCATGCCATACGGACTGAAGTTTGCTCTTCTTCGAATTGCACCCCTTTTCTCGCAGATTTAATATTCTCGGTGCCGGCACTGCTCAATGCCTTGCTCAGATGCTTCATCCTCGTGTATAAGGTGAGACAGTGGAGAGTCAGCAGCCTGCTCAACCACGGAGGGCTTTACAGCCCAGTTGGATCCTTTCCTCATAGGACACCCCATGGGGGTAGAAATGCATCTCAGGCAGTCGCTTGACTGGAATGAAGCTAAATATCAGCCGTCGCCTATAACGGGTGGTCAACATGCCTCCGAGAGCTCTGTGTTCCTCCAACTTGGATCCCTTCTGCATCCCCCATTCCCTTTGTCCTACCATCTTTCATGCTTTCAGACATTTAACCGCTAAACTATGGAACTCCATCCCTAGTCTCTCTCCTCTTTTAAGAAGTTCATTAAAACCTACCTTTTTGATCTAGCTCCATCCTAATGTCTCACTATGTGGTTCAGTCTCAAATCTGTTTTAATTTTTTTTTGCTACATTAAATGTGCCGTATAAATGTAAGTTGTTGAAGCATTCAGGTCATATCCCAGCTGTATGTCTACACACGACTTCCATTTTTGACTATCAACCTCATGATTTGAAGCCATTCAAGCAAGGAAGGCCACTGCTGAGGTACCTTGTTTCGTTTCTGTTAGCACTGTGGTAGGAGGTCAGGGAAACAACCAGGAGTGCATCTTATTGATCAGCAACCAGTGACCCCTGCTAGAAAGGGCACACAAGTGACTGAAGGGAGGACAAATCAGGTTCAGCTGGTATTTTTGCCGAGGGTTTACGCAAATAGGATTTGCAATGGAAGAGTTGATATGAGTTGAGAAGTGGAGGGGAACTAATGTCCCAGAACGTGCTGCCAAAACAACAGCAAGTTTAATGTCGCTCATGGTTATTAATGCGTAAATTGACCAGCAACTTGTAGTGAGGAAGAGAAACCCTGGGAAGTGTGAATCTCAACAAGTTGCTGGGTGATTTGACCTGCTCCACTGTTAGCCTCATGAAAACAAGCAGCTAGCCCTTAACCAGCTGCCGAGTTCCACACAGTTGCTGCTTTTACACATGAATCACCTCTTATAGGTGCCTCGGAAAGTTGGGGCTGATACTCAACAGCATGAGAACCATTTTAGATGAGATTTATATTCCTGCAATGCCACTCAACCCCTCTGGTTTAGAAAGTGATGAATTCAAACTTTGGAGTCTCATTTCTGCAGGTAGCAAAACATTAGAGTTTTTGAAAACTCCTTTGTCCCATTTCTCTCTCACTCGATTAATCCAATCTTTCTTTCTATTTGTATTTCTGTACCAGATTTGACTCAATTTCATCCTGCTTCCATCTCTATCACTCCTCTTTCTTTCTCATTTCCTTAAATCTCACTGGTTAAGGTGTGTTGGCCCATCATTCACCAATGTCCCAGATACCCTTCCATCGTCGTTGCATTGCTCATGCTTCCAGTGGCAGAACATTTGAGCTGAAGGGCAAGGGAAGATGACTAACAGGCCATGCCACTCTGTGCCCTGCTCCAACAGGTGTGGGTATTACTAGCTAGCACCATATTTACTTATGCTAGCGCCATCAAATCATGAGAAACCTGATCAATTGTGGGCATAGTGTCCTCTTGCAAATTCTGTATCCAATGATGAAAGCATGGTTTTAATATGACATAATCATAAATTCCCAGAGCAGCAAATAACTGCTATAGTGCACTGAACATAAGAAAAAGGAGCAGGCTTAGGCCATTCAGCCCCTCGAGCCTGCTCCGCCATTCAATAAGGTCATGGCTAATCTGCTTATGTTTCAAATTCCACATTCCTATCTACCCCCAATAATCTTTGATTCCCTTGCCTAACAAGAATCTATCTACCTCTCCTTTAAAACTATTCAATGACCCCGCCTCCTCCGCCTTCTGAGGCAGAGTTCCAAAGTCACGCGACCCTCAAAAAAATTCTCCTCAGCTTTGTCCCAAAAGGGAAACCCCTAATTTTAATAGTGTCCCCTATTTCTGGACTCACCCACAAGGGGAAATATTCTTTCTATATCCACTTTGTCAAGACTGTTCAGGGTCTTATATACATCAATCAAGTCACCCCTCACTCTTCTAAACTCCAGTGGAAACAAGCCCAGTCTATCCAACCTTTCCTCATTAGACAGCCCATTCATTCCAGGTATCAATCCAGTCAACCACCTCTAAACCACCTCCAACTCATTTACATCCTTCCTTAAATACAGAAACCAAAACTGCACATAGTATTCATGATGTGGTCTCACCAATGCCCTGTATAACTGAAGCATAACATCCTTACTTTTATGTTCAATCCCTCTCATAATAAGAAGTAGCATTCCATTAGCCTTCTTAATTACTTGCTGTGCCTGCATACTAACTCTGAGAGACTCATACACCATGACACCCAGATCCCTCTGAAACATGGAATTCTGAAGTCGTTCTCCGTTTAAGTAATACTCTGTTTTTTATTCGTCCTGCCAAGGTGAACAACTTCACATTATCCCCACATTATACTCTATTTGCTAGATCTTTGCCCACTCACTCAACCTATCTATATCCGTCTGCAACCTCATGTCGTCTTCACAACATACTTTTCTACTTATCTTTGTGCCATCTGCAAATTTAGCTATTATGCCTTCACTTCCCTCATCCAAGTTATTGATATAAATGTTAAAAATTTGAGACCCCAACACAGGTTCCTACGGGTCTCCACTTGTCACATCCTGCCAATCAGAAAAAGACCCATTTATACATACTCTCTTTTTCTACCAGCCAGCCAATCTTCTGTCCCTGTTAATATGTTACCCCATACACTATGAGCTTTTATTTTACGCAATAACCTTTAATTTGGCGCCTTATCAAATGCCTTCTGGAAATCCAAGTACAGCATGTCTACAGGCTCCCCTTTATCCACACCGCATGTTGCTCCTTCAAAAAACCCAAAAAAATTGGTTAAACATGATTTCCCTTTCACAAAACCATGCTAACTCTTCCCGATTACCTTGAGGTTTTCTAAGTGCCCAGCTATAAACTCCTTAATGACTGATTCTAACAACTTCCCCACGACAGATATCAAGCTAACTGGCCTATAGTTTCCTGTTTTCTGCTTCCTTCCCTTCTTGAATAGAGGGGTTATATTTGCTACTTTCCGATCTGATGGAGCCTTTCCAGAATCTAGGGAATTTTGGAAAATTAACACCAACGCATTGGCTACATCATTAGCCACCTCTTTTAAGACCCTAGGATGAAGTCCATCAGGGCCCGGAGACTTGTCAGCTCGCAGCTCCATCAGTTTGCTCAGTACCACTTCCCTAGTAATTGTAATTTCACCAAGTTCCTCTCTCCCTTCCACCTCCTGAATTACAGCTATTACTGGAATGTTTTTAATATCCTCTATAGTGAACACAGAAGTAAAATATTTGTTCATATCATCTGCTGTCTCCTGATTATCCACTATTAATTCCTCTTTCTCACTCTCTAGGGGGCCAACACTCGCTTTACCTACTCTTATCCTGTTTAAACCTCTGTAGAAACTCTTGCTATCCATTTTTACATTTCCAGCTAGTTTCCTCTCATACCCTAATTTCTTACTCCTGATTAATCTTTTAGTCATTCTCTGCCGTTCTTTATACTCTGAGTAATCGTCTGACCTGCCATTTATCTTTGCTCAATTATATGCTTTTTCCTTATGTTTGATGCTTTCCTTAACTTCTTTAGTTATCCATGGATGGTTGGTTTTCTCCTTAGAATTTTTCTTTATAGTAGGAATATACTTATTCTGAATATTCTGAAATATCCCATTAAATGTCTGCCACTGCTTCTCTATTGATCTATCTCCTACCCTAATATCTCAGTTCACTTCAGCTAGCTCAGCTTTCATGCCCACATAGTTGCCCTTATTTAAGCTCAAAATACGAGTCTTAGACCCACTCTTCTCCCTTTCAAACTGGATGTAAGATTCATTCATATTATGGTCTCTGCTACCTAGGGGTGCCTTTACCCTGAGGTCCCTTTACCCTGAGGTCATTAATTAATCCTGTTACATTTCACAATACCAAGTCTAATATAACCTGCTCTCTGGTTGGTTCCAGAATGTGCTGCTCTAAGAAACTATCTTGAAAGCATTCTAAGAACTCATCATCCAGGCCACTACTGCCAATCTGATTTTTCCAGTTTATACGTCGATTAAAGTCACCCATGATTATTGCCATCCCTTTATCACAAGCAGCCAATATTTCTTGAATACTATGTCCTACATTGTGGTTACTGTTAGGGAGCCTGTAGACTGCTCCCACCAGTGACTTCTTTCCCCTACTATTCCTCATCTCCACCCAAACCAATTCTACGTCTTGACCTCTTGAGCCAAGCTCATCGCTCACTATTGCACCAATGCCATCTTTGATTAACAGTGCTACCCCTCTACCTTTACCTAGCTTCTTATTCCTCTTGAACGTCATGTACCCCTCAATATTCAGGACCCAATCCTTGTCAAACTGCAGCCACGTCTCCATAATTGTTATCAGATCAATGTGTGCAATCAATTAATTTACTTTGTTTTGAATGCTATGTGCATTCAAATACCGAGCCTTAAGTTTTGTCTTCTTGTTATCTTTGTAACATCCAGTCCTGATTGTTGTTGTATTCTTAGGTTTTTTTCTCTATCCCTTCCCGCCCCACAAACCAGAACCCACTTCTCCCACACCAGTCTTTGAGCCACGCATTTGTCACTCTAATCTGATTTGCCCATTGCCAATTTGTAATAATCCAGAGAATATTACTTTTGGGGTTCTGCTTCTTAATTTGGTGCCTAACTCCTCATACTGACTATACAGAACCTCTTTCCTTGTCCTGCCTATGTAATTGGTACCTACATGGAACCACGACTTCGGAATCCTCCCCCTCCCACTGCAGGTTCCTCTCCAGCCCTGAGCAGATGTCCCGAACCCTGGCATCGGGCAGGCAACATAGCCTTCTGGATTCTTGCTCTTTGCTGCAGAGAGCAGTGTCAATCCCCCTCACTGTATTGTCACTACCACCACTAGATTCCTGTTAGCTCCCTCCACTTGAACGGCTTCCTGAAATTATAGCCTGAAAATGAGAGACCTACATTGAAAAAGTGAATCTAAAAATCAGCATGTCTGCAATTCCAATTTCATTTTTCAAATTAGTATTACAATACATTTTATGAGGCACTCTTTAAAAGGGCTATGTACTTGGTAAGGTTCACCAATAGCTATAATGGTAATTAGGTCCATAAATTGCTTCTTCCACTTATTTTTTGACCTTGCTGCAGAAATGATATCAGTGTAATAGAAGGACAACATTAAATTAAACAAAATAGACTAGAATAACATTAATCCATGGTATGGTGTTTCAGATACAACATGCACAGGAAGACTTTCATTTAATATAAAAACTCAGCAGGTCTGGCAGCATCTGTGGAGGGAGAAGCAGAGTTAATGTTGAGTCCAAAATGGTACTTCTTCAGAACTCAAGCTCCAAAGGAGAATCATATTGGTCTCAAAACGTTAACTCTGTTTCTCTCGCCACAGATGCCGCTGAGTTTTTCCAGCGTTTTTAGTTTTTGTTTCAGATTTCCAGCATCTGCAGTATTTTATTTTTGTTTTCAGGCTTTCATTTACTTTGTGAGGGTACAAGAGGTGAGTAAGGAAGATGCTTCTGAGTGTTATCAATTCTAATTGGGGTTAAGAAAGTTGATCTTGTTTTCTGTGCGGCAGAGGTTTTGAAGGGAATTGAAGCATCAACCCCAGCAAATTGTTCACTCCAACGGAGGGATGAGCTTCTGGCAGAACACAAGTGAAAAATAAATAAGTTAAAGGCACGAGGGTGAAATCAGGTGGAATTTTTCCATCAAAGGGTAATAAGGGTTGGGAAACAATGAGCCAGCTAGGCCCTTGAAGCACAGCATGAACGGGTTCCAGAAGGAATTTTGATGCATTGAAGGAAGCGAGGGACAAATTGGGAAAGTGGTCTGAGGTCTATCAAAACGGACAGGCTTATGGGACTTAATGGACTTTCTCTGTTCTTAAGTGGCAAATAGTTTGATGTCTCATTGCATAGGTAATTGGATCATGTATACTGAGTGAGCCGCTGTAAAGGAAACCCATCTCGTTCCACCTTCCTGTGGGCAAAAGCACTCAGCTGGTTTATTCACCTTTCTGAATGTCAGCATGCATTCCCTTTCAGTGCTGCTTCTTACAGTCCTGCTGTCAATTTCTGTGAGTACATTTCTTTCAGTGATGCTTGTCAATATGTTCATCAGGGGAACTGGGCTGAAGGAGTAGCTGAGTCTTGATAGCTCTACTGCTGTTAATGGCACTCTGCCTCCCACAGTAACTCCTCCCAATGGTTCCCCGATGATCAAATCATTGCTCCTTCTTAAAGGAGTGCATTCAAAGAATTGGCAGAAATAAACAGAATTGAACAAAAGCATATAAGTGATAAGTCTATGTGCCTGCCTGATTTGTGAAAGGGTTTGAAAGGTGCCATTTTACCTTGAGCAAGACCTGGGGAATATCACAGTAGAATCAGACTTCATGTGAATCAAGAACCAGCCAGTTTTCTCTGACAATCCCCATGGAGTGAGATGACAGTGGCATATACCTGGTCAGTGAGGTGGGCTTACCTCCCAGTCTAGAAAGGGTCACCCGTTTAAGACTGAGATGAGGAGGAATTTCTTCTCTCAAAAACTTGCTGGTCTTTGGAATTCTCTTCCACAGAGAGCAGTGGAGGCTGGGTCACTAGGGCAAGGCTGAGTTATAGACAGATTTTTGATTGAAAAGAGAGTCAAGGGATATGGGGGAACAGGTAAAGTGGAGTTAAGGCCACAATCAGATCAGCCTTGATCTAACTGAATGGCGGAGCAGGCTCGAAGGGGCAAATGGCCTACTGCTCCTATTTCTTATGATTTTATGAAAACCAGCAAAAACTAACCAACAATTTGAGAAAAAAACTGGCAATTCCTAAAAAAAAACTCTAAACAAAAACCTATAAAATGCAAAATCAAATAATTACACTGGAACTGCAGGGGAGCACGAGCTTGTAGCTATGGGCATATTCGGCCTTCCCTCCTTTAAATACATGAAAGCCCAAAATGGGATATGGGAAATTTATTTTCTAGGAGGTACCTCGGAACATGCTTGCTGTCCCAGGTACTGCTCCACACTTCGGTACTTTGAACCTTACCTCCATACAACTCCTGGCTTCTCCTCTCCTATTAATTCTCACAGTTTTTCCCTATTCGCAAGATGCCTGACTTTTACCTTCTCCCTTCCCGACTCTGAAGTGCTGCTCCTGGTTCCCCTGCCTCTCCCCCCTCTAAGTACTCCACCAAGTTTCTCCTCTGCCGAAGGGTCGTGAGGACTCGAAACGTCAACTGATTTCTTCTCCACCGATGCTGCCAGACCTGCTGAGTTTTTCCAGGTAATTCTGTTTTTCTCCTCTCCTTGCTCTTTCTCCTACCTCAGGGGGCTGCTAGCATTTTTATTCTCTCTTCAAGAATCCTTCCCCCTCCTCACACCCCCCAAAAGTACTGCATTTGTAAGAAGCAGTTCTGCACACAGATGGTAATGGGAGTCCAAAAATCTCTCCCTCAAGCAGTTGAGGCCAATTGAATAATTTTTGAAAGGAGATTAATAGATTTTTGTTAGATAGGGTATGAAGGGATTATGGAGCAAGTTGCAGAGCTGGAAAGGGAGTAAAGGCAGAGATGCATGCTGACACAGAGTGGATTGGGGTTCTTAAAACTGCATCCAACCCAGAAAGAAAAAACAGTAAAAACTGGGAAATAAGAATGCCGGTCCAAACTGGTTTTTCCTTCTGGGAGAGGCTTGTGCAAGTTAAGACATCTCTCCACTAGCATGCGTCAAGTGGAGTTACAGGTTTATGCAGGTTACAATATGCTATTTTGCTCTTAGTGGTCTACAACAATTCACTCTGAACTCACAGCATATAAAGCAATGAAATGTCTTTCTCGCAGTCCAAGCCTAGGTGAGGAGTGTCATGACAGCTAGGTTACAGAGAAGTTGTTTTTCTGCAATGTGATTGGGTTGAATCACTTTAGCAACATGGTCATTGGGGAGAAAGACTTTGCACACTAATGATTCAAAAGTAGAAAATAAAACTCCACCATTTTAAAAAAATGGAGGAAAATGAGGAGACTTAGCCAAAGAAGAATAAGATAGCAGATACACAATAGTCAGGATGTTGACTGTAGGAACAGGGTAGATTCTCAAACCTTTTGATTGGCATAAACGGGGCAGTGATTTTCTCAAAATGGGGGTCAGTAGCAATACCGCCTTGTTACACCAGTTTGTTTCAGGAAATCGAACCCTGATTGCCATATTAAAAAGGGACCTATGGCATAACTAGTACCCAGATTGTCATTGTGCAATGCAGACTCCCATCAGTTCCAAGGGCGTGGAGAGGATCAATAACAGCAAACCTTGAATTATTAGGGGCACCAGGGGATGCAAAAAAGTGCTTTTTTTTTTTATTCATGACAGACTTGATTGTAAAATGCAACTGAGAGCCAACATTCATTATTAAAGGTACAGACTGCAGACTGACACTACAAGCATCAACACCCACCCCCCAAGATGCAAGTGGACATGAAAATCAAAGCAAACATCCAAAACACAACTGAGTTTGACAGGCAAATAACGAGTTCTACAACATGTCTTTTCCTTTTTGGCAAATAACTAATAAAACGACTCCAGAAACAAATAGTGGTGTGACTTAGCTCCTCCTCTTGCACCCAAACAGTTTGTCTTGTTCTATATTGTTTTATTCCTGTGTGTTCAATAGTGTTGCTGTGATGAATGATGCAGTTGTTAGCAATGTAATGTCGACATTATTCAGAAGTCACTGTGGATTCTAATCTCTGGACCCAAAACTAATTTCAAATGAAGGCAATTCATAATTCAAAGATTAAACACAGTTTCAGCAACCTGATTTACATAAATTCAGTGCATAGACAAATTCAACATCAATTATTTTGGCATTTTAATAACTAGTTCCCTGGACCATGTGATACGATGAAAGAGACCAGCTTAGTTAGAAATGTGTAGGCGTTTGGGGGGTGGGGGGGGGATTGCCTGAAAGCCAGTTAATAATGCAATGGCTCAAAATCTGTCAACAGAAAATGGCTGCCATGGTACAGAGGGGAGGCTGAGTCCGGAGGGGAGTGCAGAGCGAGGGCTGGGGCCCATGGGGAGGGACAGAGGGGGCCAGGGCTGAGCCCAGGTTTTGGGGGGGGGTGGGTTTGAGCCCAGAGAGGGGTGCAAAGGGGGGGATGGAGAGCCCAGAGAGGGACATGAGGGGAGTGGGGGATCCCATGCCCAGAATGGGGGCTAATCCTGGAGAGAGGCCTAAAAGAGGTCTGGGCCCAGAGAGAGGCCGAGACAGGGCTGAGTCCATATAGGGGTGCAGAGGGGGCTGAGCTTAGAGAGGGGCAGACATGGGGGGTGATTGTTTGATCGTGTGTTTGGGATCGAGATGGGGTTCTTTGGAGCCTGTCTATTCACCCCAAACTTGAGACTCTAGTTTATTAAATCCATTATTATATATTTTTTTACAGCATTATGTACATCTTAGGGAACTCTGCAGGAGGTTGGAACCTCTGCCCCCTCCAGATCTCTGTTGCTCAATCGTGTGATGTTACATCATCATTATGTCAGCATCGCGGGATTCTTATGTTCATCCTTTATGCTAAGTGACCAAGTCCGGAGAGGGCACCAGACATTCTTTTCTTTTTGAGGCATTGAAACAGCTGAAGATGAACCAGGTGAGAGAAATATTCAACACTAGCAAATATAGACAAACACGATATCAAGTCAAAGCTCGATACAAGTGCCAAAATGAATGTTAAACTCATTTGTTCACTCAATATTGCATAATAACACGAGATGAGTCATCAGATGTTGAAGCAAAGCAATACCAAGCCATACAGGCACAGAGACAGCAGCCTGAGAGCCAACAACCAACTGAAGTGACAACAAACAATAGGAGTTAGGCAGGTCCACGGTGGTCCCACAAGCATCATGGGGATTCAGATGAAAAACCGTGTGCCAAAGATGTGAAAGCCTATTAAAATCTTGCTGCCTATCAGTATGTCACAACTGGAGAAGGGGAAAGAAATCCAGGTGCGCTCAAAAAATATTTCTTTCTGCATCAGTGACCTGATTGGTGGATCTCGTATGAAAAGCTGAGTCAAGAGAAAGCAGCACAAACAATACCCCTAGCACTCATGGGACAAGGTCAAGTCCAAGTCACATGTATGGAGGCTGTACAACTGTTATGACTGATGAACTTAGAGATTGGATGGATTTTATGGTTGCCATTGCAATGTGAAAATGAATCCGGATCTCAAAGGCTCAAATTAAACCATCAAGAGGAAGCTTGACCCAGGTAAACAGTCACACATTTGGCAAGAACCAGTTCCTCAGTGCCAGATCAGGGGAACTGGCAAGCATTATTCTCCAACACACCACCCATATTTGCTACATTCGACTTGCTGGACAAGCCAGCACTGAAATGTTTATATGACATGAGGCATCCAGTCAGTTCAGGAGCTGTTCCAGAAGCAGGTCTATCAAGCACACCAAGGAAGCAAGGGAATTCACATTACCATAAATGGCATAACCATCATTGGCAGCAGTCAAGCTGAAGATGACAAGAGTCCAGCTGCTGAATCCAGAGGGCTAGAAGTAACACTAAATATGGTTCAGATACAACTGCATGCCATCAAACCCAGTCCTCTGGCTGAATTCTAATCAATGGAGGACTGAACCTACTCCCAGCTATGAACCTATCAGTGCACATGAACATGAAACAGCTAGAATGCTATCTGGGTACCTTTACATATGCAGCTGAACGCACAGAACACCTTGTGTGAGAAAGCCAACACACTGGAGAGTTCCTGAAGGACACAATGGGAATTATCTACAACTTCACCACTTTGGCCAAAAACTGGCCAAATGGATTACCCACCTGATTCCCATCTCCATCGGTTTCAACGAAAAATGACAAATTGGTCTGGGGTGGGAGGTGGGGTTGGGGGGTGGGGCGGGCTTATGATGGGCCCTGCCAGTTATTACCTACTTCAATTCATGACTTGGTCCAACTGAACGGCATCAAAAGTAATACCACAATAACTCCATAGAGTCAGTGTTTGCTCATCATTGACAGGACTGACTGAGGGAAGTGTTGCACTGACAAAGATGCCAGCTTTCAGGCAAACTGAGGCCCTGTCTGCCCTCTCAGTTTGACGTCAAAGATCCCACTGCACTATTCAAAGACGAGCAGGGGAGGTTTCCTCAGAGTCCTGGTCAATATTTATCTCCGAACAAACATATTAGTGAAATGGATTATCAGGTCATACATTACTGTTTATCGGAGCTTGCTGTGCATTAATTAGTTGCTATCTTTTTTTATTCTTTCATGGGGTGTGGGTGTCACTGGCAAAGCCAGCATTTGTTGCCCATCCCTAATTGTCCTTGAACTGAGTGACTTGCTGGGCCATTTCAGAGGGCAGTTAAGAGTCAACCACATTGCTGTGGATCTGGAGTCACATGCAGGCCAGACCAGGTAAGGATGGCAGATTTCCTTCCCCAAAGGACATCAGTGAACCAGATGGGTTTTTACAACAATGGTTTCATGGTCACCATTACTGAGACTAGCTTTATTTTCCGGATTTCCTGATGACACAAGGATAGGTAGGATTGCAAGATGTGAAGAGGACACAAGGAGGCTACAAAGGGATAGAGATAATTAAGTGAGCAGGCAAAGACCTGGCAAATGGAGTATGAAATGGGAAAGTATGAAATTGTCCATTTTGGCAAAAAAAAATAAAAAAGCATATTATCCAAATGGTGAGAGATTGCAGAGCTCTGAGATGCAGAGGGATCTAGGGGTTCTAGTGCATAAATCGCAAAAGGTTAGTATGCAGGTGCAGCAAGTAATTAGGAAAACCAATAATATGTTATAATTTGTGAGGGGAATCGAAAACAAAAGTTAGGAGGAGGCTGGGGGAGGGAGAGAGAAGGAGGGGGTGGGGTGAGCACAAGTAGAGTTGGAGGAAGGGGTAGAGGTAGGGGAAGAGGGAGAGAGGGGGAGAGAGGGAGGGTGGAGTGGGAGAGGGAGGGTGGAGGGAGGGAGAGAGAGAGAGAGTGAGGGTGGAGGGTGGGGGAGGGAGAGGGTGTGGAGGGGGAGAGGGGGGTTGGAGAGGGTGGGGGATGGGAAGGAATGGGGGAGGAGGAGGGAGGTGGAGGGGAGGGGGAGTTGTGAGGAGGGGGAGGGAGTGGAAAGGAGGGCGGTGGGAGGCAGGGGAGGACCGGCATGTTCCTGCTAGGATGAAAGATAAGCATGGCAAGATTCAGGAACCTTGGATAACGAAGGATATTGTGAGATTAGTCAAAAAGAAAAGGGAAGCATTCGTAAGGGCTAGAAGGCTGGGAACAGATGAAGCCCGTGGAGAATATAAAGAAAGTAGGAAGAAACTTAAGCAAAGAGTCAGGAGGGTTAAAAGGGGTCATGAAAAGTCATTGGCAGCCAGGATTAAGAAAAATCCCAAGGCCTTTTATACATATGTAAAAAGCAAGAGGGTAGCCAGGGAAAGGGTCGGCCCACTCAGGGACAGAGGTGGGAATCTGTGTGGAGCCAGAAGAAATGGGAGAGATACTAAATGAATACTTCTCATTAGTATTCACCAAAGAGAAGGACTTAGCGGTCGATTTGTCTAGGGAAGAGTGTGTAGATAGCCTGGATCATGTTGAGATCAAAAAAGAGGTGTTAGGCGTCTTGAAGAATATTAAGTTGGTTAAGTCCCCAGGGCCAGATGGGATCTACCCCAGAGTACTGAGGGAGGGAAGGGAGGAGATTGCTGGGGCCTTGACAGAAATCTTTGTATCCTCACTGGCTACGGGTGAGGTCCCAGAGGACTGGAGAATGGCCAATGTTTTTCCATCATTTAAGAAGAGTAGCAGGGATAATCCAGGAAATTATAGGCTGGTGAGCCTTACGTCAGAAGTAGGGAAATTATTGGAGAAGATTCTTCGTGACAGGATTTACTACCATTTGGAAGCAAATGGGCGTATTAGTGAGAGGCAGCATGGTTTTGTGAAGGGGAGGTCATGTCTCACTAACTTGATCGAGTTTTTCGAGGAAGTGACAAAGATGATTGATGATGGAAGGGCTGTGGATGTTATCTACATGGATTTCAGTGGGGCCTTTGACAAAGTCCCTCATGGCAGACTGGTACAGAAGGTAAAATCGCATGGGATCAGAGGTGAGCTGGCAAAATGGATACAGAATTGGCTTGGTCATAGAAGACAGAGGGTAGCAGTGGAAGGGTGCTTTTCTGAATGGAGAGCTGTAACTAGTGGTGTTCCGCAGGGATCAGTGCTGGGACCTTTGCTGTTTGTAGTATACATAAATGATTTGGAGGAAAATGTAACTGGGTTATTTAGTAAGTTTGCAGACGACATTAAGGTTGGAAGAGTTGCAGATAGTGAAGAGAATTGTCAAATGATACAACGGGATATATATCGGTTGGAGACTTGGGCGGAGAAATGGCAGATGGAGCTTAATCCGGACAAATGCAAGGTAATGCATTTTGGAAGGTCTAATACAGTTAGGAATTATACATGGCATGATGGCATGAAGCAATGGCAGAACCCTTAAGTGCTTTAACGGGCAGAGGGATCTGGCTGTACAGGTCCAGAGGTCACTGAAAGTGACAACGCAAGTGGATAAGGTAGTCAGGAAGGCATATGGCATGCTTGCCTTCATCGGCAGGGGTATTAAGGATAAAAGCTGTGAAGTCATGCTGCAGCTGTATAGAACCTTGGTTAGTCCACACTTGGAATATTTTGTGCAATTCTGGTCACCATATTACCAGAAGGATATGGAGGCGTTGGAGAGGGTGCAGAGGAGGTTTACCAGGATGCTGCCAGGTCTGGAGGTTATTAGCTATGAGGAGAGGTTGGAGAAACTCAGATTGTTCTCACTAGAGCGACGGAGATTGAGGGGCGACTTGATAGAAGTTTACAAAATTATGAGTGGCATGGACAGAGTAGATAGTCAGAAGCTTTTTCCCAGGGTGGAAGAGTCAATTACTAGGGGACATGGATTTAAGGTGAGAGGAGAAAACTTTGGAGGAGATGTGCGGGGCAAGTTTTTTTACACAGAGGGTAGTGAGTGTCTGGAATTCGCTACCAGAGGAGGTGGTGGAAGCAGGCACGATAGTGGTGTTTAAGAGGCAGCTTGACAAATACATGAATAGGATGGGAATAGAGGGATACGGGCCCCGGAAGTGCAAAATGTTTTAGTTTGACAGGCAATGTGATCGGCATAGGCTTGGAGGGCCGAAGGGCCTGTTCCTGTGCTGTATTTTTCTTTGTTCTTTGAGGTTACGCTTCAGTTATACAGAGCATTGGTGAGACCACATCTGGAATACTGTGTACAGTATTGGTCTCCTTATTTAAGGAAGGATGTAAATGAGTTGGAAGCAGTTCAGAGAAGGTTTACTAGACTGATACCAGGAATGGGCGGGTTGTCTTATGTGGAAAAGTTGGACAGATTAGACTTGTATCGGCTGGAGTTTAGAAGAGTAAGAGGCGACTTGATTGAAACATATAAGATCCTGAGGAGTCTTGACAGGTGGATGTGGAAAGGATGTTTCCTCTTGAGGGACAATCTAGAACTCGGGGTCACTGTTTCAAAATAACGGGTCACCCATTTTGGACAGAGATGGAGAAATTTTGTCTCTCAGTGGGTCAAGAGTCTTTGGAACTCTCTCCCTCAAAAGGCAGTGGAAGCAGAGTCTTGGAATATTTTAAGGCAGAGCTAGATAGATTCTTGATAAACAAGGGGGTAGGTGGGAATGTGGGTTTGAGATTACAATCAGATCAGCTGTGATCTTATTGAATGGCAGAGCAGGCTTGAAGGGCCAAGTGGCTTTCTCCTGATTCATTTGTTTGCATGTATTTATTAATTGAAGTTAAATTCCACCAGCTACCGTGGTGGAGTTTGAACCAATGTCCCCAGAGCATTAGCCGGGTCCTCTGGGTTACTAATCCAGTGACATTACCATTATGGGGAGAAGGTGGCATAATGTTTCTTACTTTCCAACGGTGACCACACTTTGAAAGGTACGTAACTGGTTGTAAAGCGCTTTGGGACATCTTGCCATTTTGAAAGGTACAATACAAATGCATGTTTGTCGTTCTTTTTCAGTTGCACATTAGCGCAGTTTGTCAGCAGCTGCAGTGAAAACATTAACCAGTGCAAAATGGTGGAAGAACCTAATCAACATTCCTAATGCTGTCGTTAACCATTCTCAATGGGGAGGCAATGGCATAGTGGTATTGTCGCTGGATGCTCTGGGGACCCGGGTTCGAATGGTGGAATTTGAATTTAAAAAGTCTAAAACCAAGAAACCATTGTCAATTGTTGTAAAAACCCATCTGGTTCACTAATGGGAAAGAAATTCTGCCGTACTCACCGGGTCCGGCCTATATGTGACTCTGAAAATGGGCAATAAATGCTGGCCTAGCCAGTGACACCCACATCCATGAATGAATAATAAACGTTAGTAGAGCAACCAACTGTCTCCTCAGCTATCTGGGTCGTCAGCGTGAGGAAACCATGCTTTCCCTGATGAACGTCCCTTAGCACAATTGGGATCTGCTAACTTCACACTGCTCTCCACAGATACTGCTTTCAGATTCCCTACCCTAATGTAGGTAACAAAAGCAAAATTGACGTGTGCCAAAGAAGCTAACAAAAGCCTTTCAAGAAATCAATGCGCTTTGCCGAACATATAACTTTTACACTCGACAAGTTCTGGTTCCAGAATTTTTAATTAAAAAGCTGCAGCGCCCAGACAAATTATTATTAGAATAACAAGCATCTTATTTGTTAATTTTAAAGCAGAAAGGCCAATTACCCTTCACAAGGTTCAACGGTCACTAACTTAATATTATTGGCTGCAGTTGCGCCACGACATCATTTTGTCAAACTGAACCCTAATAAGCGTGTCGTGAATGAGGTCAAAATTGCTAACTTTGTCACGGAGTCCTGATTAATGCAGGCTGCATATGCTAATACTGGCCTCAGCTGGTTAAAAGCTGGCAGCTGGAGTGTGTACACAGACTGAGGCTGATCCAGTCAGCTGCTTGTTGTGCAGTAGCAGATGTGCTGCAATTACGAAGCCATTCCCTTCAGCTGTTATCTGCTCGCCTTGCTTAAATTGTAGGGCCCTTGCAAAACCCCTCCCTCGACTCTGGGGCTCAGACCTATCTGCTGCAATATATATGCAAACACAAGCAGTTACACTGGCCACAGGCATTTTCCCACCTGTACTCGAAGTTGCAGTATGATTAACTATTGAGGAACATTTGTGCATTATAGTTTATAAGACATTTCTATATGTCACAGAGGTTTCAAATTTCTCCATTGGCCTCACCCCTCCCTGTCTCGTTTCCTCTGTAGTATAAGGACCTGGCACATATAGGGTTAATGTGGGACTGAGTACACCACTGCCCACACAAGTGATGTAAGAGAGCATATAACCAGCGCCCAGAATCAGTTGAGTGTTGGCTAGAGCTGTGTGCACCAGCAAGCATGGAGACAGCCCCTAACTTGTACTCTTTACATGTGTACGTAGTTCTGAGAGTCAGTAAAGAATTACAGTTAACCCACATATGATTACAAAGATTTCTTCAGACCTACCAAACTGTAACCAATACCTAACAACATGGTGGCAGAGGTGGGATTTTACATGGTGTGAATAGGCACACAGGTTTAGCAAGCTTTTTCAGTGTGATCCTATAAGTGTTTCTCAGTTGCCCGGGTCCTGTGAAGAGTTTTGGGAATTCACATTTGTACTTGGAGCCAGGTCCTTGCTGGCTGACCTGGTCAATCTTCTATAACAAGGAAAGTTCAACATAGGCTCTGCAGCTTAGTAATGATCAATCCTGGTTATGGATTACAAAGAGGGTCTCATGGATTGTTTTATTCTTGTATCTCAATGTCACCTGCAGGGTGCCTTTCACCAGGACTTTCAAACTCCTGCCCCATATAGGAGCATCGCGGGGTGGCATCAGTCACCGGCTCACAACACCCCTCCGGCACTGCACCCCTCCGGCACTGCACCCCTCCGGCACACCCTTGCTCATCTAATTCTGGCCTTTTAAATTTATGGCTGTGCCTTTCAGCTGCTGAGGCCCTAAGCTCTGCAATTCACTCACTTAACCTTACAGTCTCTCTTCCTCTCTCTCCTCCTCTACCTATTCCAGAGTTGCCAACCCTCCAGGGTTGGCCTGGGGGCTCCATAAATTGAAGATCAATCTCCAGGACACCACAAACCTGGGGGGAAAAAAATCAGGTTTTTTTCTGTAATTTTCTTTGAATATTTCTCTTTACCAGGTATAAAAATATTGATAATGTGGGGAAAAAGGCTGTCTGACTGACAGTCAAGCATCATCCAATTGGGTAATGAATCTTTTTGCTTTCCAATTGGCGTAGGAAGACAGTGCATCACAAGGATGGATGCGTTGGGCAGCAAATGGCTGGAGTGTGGGGGTAAGTCATGTGGTGAAACCTCCACGAATACACGAGCACAGTTGGCAACCCTATACCTACCTCTTTGATCATGCTTTTGGCCACATATTGCATTATATGGCTCGGTGTCAAATTTTGCTTTATAATGCTAATGTGAAGGACCTTGGAATGCCTTGTAACTATATAGATGCTAAACATACAAGTGTATGTCCATACACCCTCCCTACCATTCACATGCACACACGTTGTTAATCAAGGAAAATTCTGAATAAATGAATATAATATAATTAAAAATATCCCCAAAACTGGCTTGTATACAATTTTGCTGAGCTGGTACCAGTGCCAGAGATTCCGATTTTCATATATAGGACTGATCCCACAATTTGGGTATTCTTCGAGCATTAATGGGTGGCAAATCCACGGCCCCAAACATCCCCAAATGTTGTCACCCCAGCTCTGCTGCTTCAGAACAACAAATGCATGGGCAATGTATTGGGAGGCATCCAGTGGGAGCGGGCGCTGATAATGGTAGGGTTAGGTCAGTGGCTCTTCATCTCATGCATACTTCTGCTGATTCCTGCTCTTGCCCATAAGGATTTATTGCACTTTGTTGAGAACACTTGCTGGCCAGACAGTTGAGTCACACAATCTCTTTAAACTGTTGCAATGAGGGGATTGCTGTACCATCATTGTACATCCCTTACCTCTAATGTTGGGTTCCCATTTAGAGCTGCCAACTCTGGTTGAGATTTCATCAAACACTTTCAGACTCCAAGTGCCCCAACCCCACAGTCCTGTCTATGGTTGCCTAATACACCTATTGTCACAACACCCTGTCTTCCCATGCAAATTGGAAAGTCATTCTTTCTTACCAATTGGATGATTCTTGACACTTGGTGAAACAGCCTTTAGTGGCTTTAGAACTAATATGCAAAATTTTTCAAGGAAAATGGAAAAAACATCTTTTTAATGACCCTATGAATTTTATCCATGATTGTTTCTGGCAGTATCCTAGGGAACCTACGAAAATTCTGGAATGTTGCCACCCCTGCTCCTAATGTAGAGAAGATTGTGCACAGGGAGCTCACCCTGTGCATTTAACCATTTAACTGACCCAGGATAATGGCATAACAACTTGCATCCAAAATGCTTCACAGGAGTGTAATCAGACAAAAACTGACAGAAACCAAAGGAGACATTGGGCTGTATTTTACCACCCCAGGTGGTGGGTTTGCAGGTTGGGGGCCCCATAAGATGCCATGGGCACCATGCTCGCTGACTACCCGCCCACACCAGCCTCAATGCAATTTTACCAACAGTAGGGAAGGGTGTTGGGCAACCTGCCCATCCATGGGCCAATTGATGCACTTTAGTGGCTAATTAATGCCCACTTAATGGCTTTACACCATGATGCTGGGATTTAACCAGTGATGGGAGAGGCCCACAACGAGCATCCAATCCAGTAGCTCTCAATGTACGAACTGGTGGCAGGCACGTGGTGGGAGGGGGTGGTCCCTCCTTTATGGGTCCCCTGGACCCATCAGAGGGTCCCTGCCATGGTCTAACCCACTCCCCTCTCAGGGTCTGTCTACCCTAGCCCCCGCCCCAAGTCAACCCCTTGAGCCCCTTGTTGGGGACTGCCAATCTGGCCCTGGCAAGACCCCTAGACTCACCCCCCGCCCTGGCTCCAGTGCAGCACCCCTTCCTGCAGACCTCAGTGCAGTACAGGCAAATAGCCACCCCTTCTTCAGTTCCTTCCTCTAGCTGAGGGTTGGATGCAATGTTGTGGCAGGTGCTTCCACTGTAAGCAACAGCATTTTTGCAACAATGTTTCATTGCTAACCATAGGATGGTGTTCATAAGGTCCCATTCTTTTCTGAGATGACTGGTCACAAGACCACTTTGTCAGGAGTGTGCCCTGGACATGCCACATATCTTGGTGGCACCTGCCTTCAGAGCCATTATTCTCTGGTTAGGATCACTTGCTTCTTCCATCAGCACCAAGTTCAAATGGTCTTGCTGAGTGTGGGTTTTCCTCCTGTGTGAATCTTGCCCTTCTTCCATTGCCCTGCCAGCAAGATGGGGAAATGGGTCCCACCTGCCATTTATAAAGGTCTGTGGAGTCTTCCTGACTTCAGGAAATTCTTCTGGCCCTTACTGTCCAGTGAATCTAATGGACAGATCATCAAAGGCTGTATGCACAAGAAGCACTCCTCGTGAGTGGTGTTCACTTCTAGAAGCTCTGAATTACAGAAATACCCAATAAAGAAATGGCCATGTCTTGAGTCAAAGAACCAGCTCATTTTGAACAACTCTGGTAAAAAAACTGCTTGTAGCAAGATTGTTAATGTGTTCTAAAAAGTATATTTGTGAAATAACTTACTCACAGGAACCACAGCAATACCTGATGTAATTACACTAAGCAAATGCATAATTGTGAATGAGTTACAGAGCTGTAATCTAATCAAGAGACCCCCGCAGTTAATAACCAGCACCTGACCTATTTGATTAGATTCGAAGCCTAGAACCTGCTCCCTGATGCCCATTATATTTTTATAATATCTACCGCTTTATTTGTGGGAGGTTTCAGTTTCATCTCTAGTATGTGTGACAGTCTGCTCCATGCTTATGATAAGTGACCATGTTCACTGCAGAATATTAATGAGTTTTATTGCACTGTAGGTTACCAGGATTTTATACTCCCATTCTAGGTTGCAAGTCAATAACAGAATGGTAACACGATGGTAAGGGCTCTTCAGTGGTGTGACACAATAGTGTAATAATTAAAAACATAAGAATTTTTAGGAACAGAAAAGGCTAGAATGATGGCCATTAATAATTAATCAACCCCATCTACTCACCTCCTTCTCTCCATATCTCTTAATCCCTTTTCCTTCCAGAAAGATGTTCAAATGGGTTTTTGATTCCAATTATATCATACAGTGCAAGGTTTTTCCAAAAGCTTATTCACTACTTTATTTAGTTCCATATGCATTGTTCATATCTTTTTCCTTCTCCCGTTATGTTGAAATCAAGACTCACCCTGCACTCTCCTTACATTTTTAAGCTCAACCTAACCTACCTTCTATTCCCAACTATTTAATTTATAACTTGCATATCCTGCTACCGAAAGCATTTGCCAGATGAACAATTTACAATTAAATATTGACGCAAAAGTCATTTTTAATTGAGGAAGCAAGATGAGATTCAAGGTCCATCATGCAACTTGAAAAGGATAAGACAAGCAATTCACGGTGGTTAAGAGTGTCAAGCTTGTGTCTCAAACACTGTAGAATGAAGGACAACAAAAGCACAAGACATATGAATGGAGTAGGCCATTCTGCCCCTCAAGCCTACTCCACCATTCAGTAAGATCATGGCAGGTCTGATTGTGGCCTCAATGCCAGATTCTCACCTCAATGCCAGATTCTCACCTACCCATAGTAACCTTTGACTCCCTGGTTAGTCAAGAATCTACTTACCTCTGCCTTTAAAATATTCAATGACCCTCCCCCACTGCTCCCTGGGGAAGATAGTCCAAAAGACTCTCAATCTCCAAGAGAAAAAAAATTCTCCTCATCTCCATCTTAAATGGGAGACCCCTAATTTTTAAACAGTGACTCCTAGTTCTAGTCTCTCCAATAAGAGCAAACATCCTCCCAGCAGCCACCCAGTCAAGTCCCCTCAGGATCTTGTGATTCAATAAAATCACCTCTCAATCTTCTAAACTCCAATAAACAGGCCCAGCCTCATAAGGGGAATTCCAGGGTAGATTTTTCTATTTTACTATTGGGAAAATGCAGAGAGGGAATTCAGGTTGGAGGATTGCTGCCTGTAATACAGCCCACCCAATGCTGCATTCATTTAAATGGCTAAATGAAAAATTGTACAGGCTCCATTCCAGTTGTGCGATCCTCCCAGCTTGATTTTCCTTCATGTGCTCCAATTGATCCTTTATGCCCAATGACATGATAAGGAAAAATCAATCTTCCACAATGCTGAAGTCAAAGAATAACCAGTAGATTGTTTGGTGACTCCTGATTAGAAGCATATTTAGCTAACCTACTTGTTAGAAAACTGATGGGATCAGATGCAGCATTGGTTTTACGTCTGTCTGATTTTACTCTGCACTGCAGTCAATAATATTGGGTGGGGTGTAGAACCAAAGTTGCACCCGATCCCATCAGTTTTTATTACCCTGGACCTCCTCTATTGCCTCCCTCTTTTGTCCTCCCATCCTCCCGCAGTGTTGGGAACCCAAGCCTGATGTTACTTAACCACCATGACTTGATTTGGTTTCATCCATCTTCCCCTTTTCAAGTTGCATGATGGACTTTAGCATCAAAACTTCCTTCCTCAACTGAAAAGGACTTTGCATCAAAAGTAATTTGTAAAGGCGATCCCAGCAAATTGTTCATCTGGCAAATAATGTAATTTGATAGTTGGAAGTAGAATGGTTGGTCAGATAGAACTTAAAACATAAGGAGACTGTGTGGTGTAATTTTGATTTCAACACAATGGGAGAGGGAAAATGTGTAGACAATGGCCCAAAACTTCCGATCAGATTCAGAACCCGTGTCTGAAGCTGATTGGACAGAAAATTACCTACTTACCTGTATATATTGAAAAGGCACCAACTTGCGATCCATGGTGCAGAACTCCCTCAGCACTGGAATCTTCACAGAACGCGCAAAGAGAATCCATGCAGTAGCCATGCCCCCTTTTAATGGCACTAGCTGTCGTATTCTGGTAAGTTCTTAAAGCTCCCCAAGCTTCTGTGTTAGTGAATGAGAGTGGGCGAGTGGGCGGGGAGGTCAACAGGCGGGCGGGCTGGCGAACGGGGAGGTCAACGGACGGGCGGGCTGGCAAACGGGGAGGTCAACGGGCGGGCGGGCTGGCGAACGGGGAGGTCAACGGACGGGCGGGCTGGCGAACGGGGAGGTCAACGGGCGGGCGAACGAACGGAAAGGTCAACGGGCGGGCGAGCGAACGGAAAGGTCAACGGGCGGGCGAGCGAACGGGAAGGTCAACGGGCGGGCGAGCGAACGGGAAGGTCAACGGGCGGGCGGGCGAACGGGAAGGTCAACGGGCGGGCGGGCAAACGGGAAGGTCAACGGGCGGGTGGGCGAACGGGAAGGTCAACAGGTGAGCGAGCGAGCAGGCTGGAAGGTCAATGGCGGGCGGGCGAACGGGAAGGTCAACGGGCGGGCGAGCAAACGGGAAGGTCAACGGGCAAGCGAACGGGAAGGTCAACGGGCGAGCGAACGGGAAGGTCAACGGGCGAGCGAACGGGAAGGTCAACGGGCGAGCGAACGGGAAGGTCAACGGGCAGGCAGGCAGGTCAACAGGTGAGCGAGCGAGCAGGCTGGAAGGTCAATGGCGAGCGGGCAGAAACGTCAATGGGTGAGCAAGCAGGCGAGCGAGCAGGAAGGTCAATGGGCCAGAGAGCGGGAAGGTCAGTTGGCAAGCAAGTAGGTGAGTGAGTGAGCAGGAAGGTCAATGGTGAGCGAGTGAGTGAATGGAAAGGTCAATGGCCGAGCAAGCAAGCAGGTGGGTGGGAAGTCAATAGGCGGGTGAATGCGTGGGTGAGTGTGTGTGTAGGGTAGTAGGTGGTTAGAAATAATTAAATTGTATATCCAGCATTCCACATAATCCTGCAGGTTTCCTGCCAGGTGAGTTAGGTTAAAATTACCCCCAATTTCTTCATAGTGAAGATATGTGAGAAGGAAAAGGAAGTAGAACATCGTAGTCACAGCCAAGAGGAACAAGAATGAAGCTGTGATAAAGTGCTCACAATACAAAGGGCAAGGAATGTTGTGACAGAGAGGCTGAGGTTAAAGACTAGAACCAGGTGACCCTTTAAAAGCAATTGTGTATTAATGGAAAAATGAGAAATTATAATGTAATAAGGTACACGTCATTTAACTTCTTGCATGCATATCAAAAATAAATATAACTGCATCATTGCATTGAGAAGCCAGCTGCACTGTCCTCAACCATGCAGAGTCGCCAACAGTGGTCCAGGGTGCAAGTGCCAGCATAGCTATGATTAATACCACCAGCTGTCTTCATCCACTGATCCTGTGCCTATCTTAATAATGGTACACAGGGTGCCATTGCCATTGAACGCAACCTGCTGTTGTGAAAATAGTCACTTCTATTCTACTAGGCTTGCATACATTTTCAATAACTGTTGTAACCCAGATTTAAGATGGCTGCTATCCTTTTGTCCTTGAACATAAAATGGCATCAGCTATCAGTGCCTGTCTGATGTCTTTAAGGTCTTTGATCTGTGTTCCACTTAGACTGTGGGTTGTTAATTGCTGATATATGCTTCAATGTATTTGTTAATTTGGCCAAGTATCCTTTTGATGGATGTCCCTTGAAGTCCTTTGTCAATTTAATCTGTCTAGCTTTGGTAAATTTGGTCTATAGTCGATCTCAGTACTGAATGTCTTAGTATGAATAGGCTCAATAGAAGAATAGAAGTGTTATTCTAACTTCAATTCTGCACGTTAAAGGTCATTCAATTTTAATTTTAACTGAAGTTGAGCTTTATCAGCAACCCTAACTGCAATAGAAAAGTATATGTAAAAGATGCTTGGTATGAATACAAACCAACTTTTATTCAGGAGGCTGTATTCTGGACAATTTAAAAAGGCTGAGTTTATTTTCTACTCGAGAGATGCAGAGTGATACCTATTATAAACTTTATAATGAATTTGCCTTGTGATTATACTATTATATCCACATTTTCAATTCCTATATATTCTTTATTGCTTAAGTAAATAGTTTGTATTGTTTAAACTATGCATGTTACTTCCATTTCAAAATAGACTGGAGGCATTGTGAGAATCATATACTAACTTCAATACATAATTTAGTGCAGTTTGCTTATTTGTTAGACCCAGGTCACATTACCTTGTGTGGGGTCTAAACTTGGAGCACAAAATCTACTCACAGAAAGTGTTACACAATGTGAAAGGGAAATGGTGCACTAAAAGTAAACTGTATTACCTGGAAGTTCCACTGTCGTACTTAAAATACAGACCCCACCTGGGTACCAGAGCTGTTATGACATTTGAAATATTAGTAGTCGTCCATTCATGCCCTCAAACCCACTCTGCCATTCAATTCGATTATTAATACCGCAATGCCAAATACCTGTCTTAGCTTTGTATCCTTTCAAACAAAGAATCTATCAATCTCAAGTTTTGGAAGCCTCAATTGACCCCCAGCATCCATAACCTTTTGGGGAAGTGTTCCAAATTTCCACTACCTTGTATGAAACACTTCCTGATTTCCCTCCTAAATGGTCAAGCTCTAATTTTAACATTGTGCCTCTAGTTATGGATTCCCCCACCAGAAAAAAGTTTTTTCTTATGTGCCACAAAATTCTTCCCCAAGGCCTCTTTACCATATTCAACTTGCCTTGTTTAATTTTTGTCAATCCAGTCATAGCCAGAGAATCAGATACAATGGCTTCTGTTCCCACTCCCGCACCATTACCTCTGGAGTCACCCCAAAAGCCTTTCCTTTGTTATGTTGTATGTTCAGTAGATCTCACAAAGAGGTTCTGAGTCTTTTATGGTTGAACATTAAGTGTTTATTGATAACATACAACTATTTACATGTATACAGGGTATAGCCAAGCTAACTCTATTGCTTCTGCACACGTCACTGTCCAGTCCACAACTCTCTCAAGTCTCAAGTCATGTGCCTCCTCACACCACACTGTGGGCAGTACCATTTTCCAGTCCCACATTAACCCTTGCTATGCCAGATACCCTTATACTACGCCTCTCCCAAGTCTTTACCCAAGTATTTACCTTGCAATCATGCTACCCCTTCTCCCCACCTCAAGTCTCTGACTTTATAAATTCAGGTGGTCTGGAGGCTTGACAATTCTTCCAGATCCTGTTCTGGTCACATTCGGAGGAGTGGTCGGCTCTGTTGATTTGGGCAACCTTTGTTGATTCGGAGTTTGAGATGTAGTCTGTGTTTCTGGCACTTGGTCATCATCTTCTGACATGCTTTTTCCACTCCTTGGAGTTGAACTTCTCTTTGTCAACTCCCCATCTGCTCTGCTTGGTGACCACTGGCTTGTCCTGTTCTTTCCAGAGAGACTGTTCACTCCTTTATTCATGGTATGAACTCAGTTTTTCTTTTTCCGCATAGCCTGCCATGACCTTTGTAGGAATTGAAGATGTCTTTCCCTGTGGCTTGGATGTTCCTCATCAGTGGGGTCACCTTGCAGTTTGGCTTTTATCATGACATTGTGTCCTTCTGTGCACCTCAGTGCCTCACTGAGGTGCGCTCTAGTGAGTTGTTGGTCACTAGTTCCTTGCTCCATCATTGTGTTGCGGCTTTGCATATTGGCTGGAAGCTGCAGTGCCTGTTCTGTGGTGTTTACAGGTAGTGTGACAGCAACTGTTGGAGCCTGGGGTTGGGGCTCATTCTTCTGTCTCTGGTCATTTTCCTGAGTGTCTTCCATTTCCACTTGAGGTACACTGGTAATTATCTGAAGGTTTGACTGGTCTGACCAAAAAAGAGCTTCTGCAGCCTGCGAAAAAATTGGACAAACTGGCTCTGTGAAGAGTGAAGACAGTTCAGAGCTGAAGTCCCAAATCCAGAGTCTCTGTACTGGTGGGCTTCTTGGGAACTTGCAGTTCCATGTAGTTGACGACAGAGGTTGCCTTAAACCTTCTTAAAATGACAGAAGACATCAAGGGCATCAGAGGCATCTCTGCTCAAGAGAGAAAAAGATTGGTTTCAGATGATATACATGACTTTGAATATCTGCTTGTGTCCGTATCTTTGTGGTTCTAGGATCATGCCTTTGATCGGAAATCAGATTTTTCCAGGCCCGTAGAGTGGTGGTGTCTGTTGGCCACAGCCAGAGGTCTCTCAGCCACAGCTCCTTATCTGAGAGGACTGTAACACTGGCTACCAAATCCAATTTTAAGTTGGTAAGGTGACCATTTACTGAGATGCCCACTTTCCAAAATGTGAACCCAGGGTCCTTGACCTCACCCAAGCAGCACAGTTGGGTCTTTTTCTGGAATGGTACCTCAATCTCATGGATTGTCTTGGGATCCTCCACCCGTCTGAGTGTCTTAGCTTTATACAGCTTTCCGAAATGCCCCAGGCGATTGCAGCTGAAACACTGCACAGAGATTGCTGGACATTTCTCTCACTTATGAGGTTGACAGTGGTGACATGATCGCCACCCTCATGTGGTCCATTTGGATATTGCTTTCCTTGGTCCGGAATCTCTCTGCCCCTTTGTTGCTTTACTAGCTGCACAGTGGAGTTTTTTTCTCTGCCTTTCTGCTTCCAGTTCTGCAATGGTGCTTCTTTCAGGCAACCTCCGTCTATGTTTTCACTTCAGGTGCTTTCAGTCAGGTCAGGATACTGCTCCTTTAATTTTCTAGCTTTTGAATTTCTGCTCCAAGTTCTCTGAGGCTCTGGAATTTTCCATTGGCTGCCACCATGTTATATTGTATGTTCAGTAGGTCTCAAAAACAGGTTCTGAGTCTTGTCTGGATGAACATCAAGTGCTTATTGATAACATACAGCTAAATACATATATACAGGATATAGCCCAAGCTATGAACTAACCCATGCTTGCTTCTACACAGGTCTCTGCCCAGTCTACAACTCTCTCTAGTCTTAGGTCATGTGTCTCCTTGCATCACACGGTGGGTGGTACTGTTTCCCAGTCTCCTTGCCACGCCAGATACCCTTATGCTATAATCTTACCCCCCTCCACTTTCTCATCCACATGCTGCCCCTTGGCGATATCATCTGAAAATATAATGTTAATTTCCACCTGCACGTTGCCTCCATCTTTCTCAATCTGTCCACTGTCTCCTAATTGTTACACCGTTTGCCTGATAACCAGTATTGAAGAGACAGAAATTTCCTCCAATTAAATACTGGAAGATAGAAGCCATCATCTTTGGTCCCTGTCACAGACTTGGTCCCTTGCCACTGACTCCATCCCTCTCCCTGACAACTGTCTCAGGTTTAACCAGACTGTTCACAAACATGGTGTCATATTTGCCTAAGATGAGCTTCCAATACGCATCTGCATCACTTAAGACTACTTATTTCCACCTCTGTAACATCATCCTACCTCGCCCTTGCCTCAGATGATCTGCTGCTGAAATCCTCTTCCACACCTATTGTTACCTCTAGGCTTGTCTATTCCAATGCGCTCTTGGTCAGCCTCCTGCATTTTGGCCTCTGTAAACTTGAGGTCATTCAAAACTCTGCTGCCCACGTCCTAATTAGACCAAATTAAACCAAAAATTCTTGCAGGTTCAAAAAAGCAAAACCAAGGCCTGCGGTTTTGAAAATAGATCTCCGAACAAGCTCCCTGTCAACAAATCTAAAAGACCAAACATATCAACCAAACAAATTCCATTAACACCATGCTTGAGCCAGCTAAAGAGAAAGCTCTCTTCTGAAAAGTATTCTTTATAAACAGAAGGTTCAGTATCACACTTGCTGAAAGATGCACAGACTCTCTGCGACAGTAATTGTTTCGAATGGAAATGATTATAAACCTTTGATTAACGTTCAGTTCAAGTTAAACTTACCTCAATGACTCTTTAATGGCAGTACCGATTCTGAAAGGAAACTAATTACATGAAGGCAAATGAATGAATGCAGACTAATTCAATAAATAATGTTAAGACTGCAACTAATGACCCCTGTTACATTTTTCTTTGTTGATGGGAGTAAGCGGAGAGCTAGCTAGCTGATATACATAGCTGCAAGCCATACATCAATGTTTAAAGTGCATTAATAACATAATTATGCAAAAGAAACTAGTTTTTCCATTTGTTTCTCGAGTCAAATCATTATCTGATAGATAAACTACATCCCACGCTCTTTTCATAGGGGCATTCAGATTCCCCATGTTATCTGCAACATCATGAATATCTTCCACATTAAACATGTTTTTATTCAATGTGTAATAAACCAGTAATAGATTTTACAAAACTGCACCTAGCAAATTCATGTGTTGCAATGAAGCTTGTCCCATAGCAACCATTTCTTTCATCTTTCACCACAGGTCAGCATATTTATTTTACAATATTAATCATTTTTAATTTAGACCCCAATATTCCACCTCCTTTCTTCTTTATAGTCTATTGCAAACCAAGGTGCTGGGCAGCAAGCTGCTCCAAGGCTCTATCGTTACAACAGTGACTACATTACCTTGGCTATAAAGCCTGAAGTCAGCTTAATGTCTCACCTAAAAGACGGCACTTTGACATTTCAGCATGCCCTCAGTACTGCATGGAAGTGGCAAACTACATTTAGTGCTTGGAGCTCTAGGACTTGACCTATGGCCGACTGAAGTGAGAATGCTATACAATGGCCCACATCTCACATCTCGCTCTCAAAGCTTGTGTATGTTGTATGTAGTTCCTCTAAGGTGAGTTATCAACCAAGCAAGAATTAGTGGCTGCAAAAAGGAAGAGGGATAAAAAGGGGCCTTAAAAAAAATATATATTGTGGGCCACGCAGAAGCAAACAATTGGTGATGCTAGAAATCTCAAAGGAAAATGGAAAATGGAGGAAACACTCAAGAGGGTAAGCAGCTTCTGTGGGGAGGAAAAGTCAACACTTCAGGTGCACAGACCATAAATCAAGAGCAAACCTGTGAGTCTCGACAAAGAGTTCTCATGTTTAGAAAGGGTGACTGGACTGTGCTCTCCACAGATGCTGTCTGACCCTGCTGAGGTCTTCCATTATGTTCTGTGTTTCGATATGTATTCTGCAATTTTGTTTTACTTATCCTCAGGTGGAAGGAAAACCTTCACACAAATTTCCCTCAGGTAACTAAATGGCCTTGGCAGAGTCCGTGATAGAATGGCCTATGAAAGGAATGGGCTTGAGGGGTTGAATGTCATCGCGTCCATCCCTTGCTCTCTTTAAGTACAACAATAAATCAAAGGAATTAGTTGGCTAGAAACTTGATCTTTGTTCCCTCTTTCCGTCTCCATTGCTAATAAGCCCATTCAATACCCCACAAAGCCAATACAGAATCGTTACAGCACATTTCTCCATTGCTTCTTTTACCAATTACGTTAAATCTGTGCCCTCTCATTCTTGACCTTTCCACTAGTGGGAACAGCCCCTCCCCATCTATTCTGTCCAGACCCTTCATGATATTGAGTACCTCCATCAAATTTCCTCTTAGCCTTCTCTTCTCTAAGGAAACAGTCCCAAGTTCACCAACCTATCCAGGTAACTGAAGGGACGTAATCACTTCTGCCACTGTTTATGGGTTCTGTGGAGCCCCCGACTGTGCCAATAGCTTTGCCAATGTTCCACTAAACTCTGCAGCTTATTGATATTCCCAAAAATCACAGAGTGCTTACTTGTGGAACATGAATCTCCGTGGAGAATGCACAAATTAGATTGAAGCAGGATGTGACCCTTGCTAATTGTAACTGAATATCTGCTGACCAGGGCTGAGCATTTTGATATTCATTTTAACTCAAGGTCAAATAGGATGTCTATCGACCCGAGGCACTGCACAGTTAGATTTATTGTATTCCTTGTCCTCGGAACTTGTCACAGATAAATCGTAAACACAAGCCGACATCTATATAGAAACATGGAAAATTTTCAGGAAGAAAAAAAATGAAATGATTGACAAATGTGTAATATTAGCAAAGTAAAATATGAAACTCCAAATTCATAAGTGACAAGTTAAAATTTCAACCACATCTGTTGCAGGTCAATAACCTTTGCACCTATTGACAAATCTGTCAATATCTATTTGGCTGTCTATAAATTCTTTTCATCTGCCTATATTTGAATTGTAATCACAAGTGTTAGATTGGTTCCATTGTGAACACCTACAGCTCTGGGTCAGAAGGTTGTGTCTCCATGCTACACTCCAGCACACAATGGCAGTACTGAGGAAGTGTTGCATTGCTGGAGGTGATGTCTGTCACAAAAATTGTGAAAGTGCAGGCCCAAAACATCTATCCCAGTTGGTTTAGGTGGACGATAATGATCCATGGCACTATTCCAAGTGAAGTAGGAAGTCCTTCATCCTTCCAGAATGCTGGCCAATATTTCACTCCTACTACCACAACTAAACAGATTCAGTGACCATTCACCTCCTGGATGCTTATGGGACCCAACTATTCAGATTGGTGTTTGCTCACATAACATCAATCGTGAAGCACTTTGAGATGTTTCTGGGAGATGTGATAATTGTAGTGATATCCTTGTGCTATCAATATGTAACACAAATGAGGTGTGTGGATTCTGTTTGCTTGAGGGTCTCTGGTGGAGTCTGTTTACAGCTAAAATCAGTACAAGAGTAGAGCAATCTCTAGACACATCTTGTTGTCTAGGGTGCTACAATGCAGAGAGAGACTGTAGTCCTGGTTAAATGATGATATCCAGGTACCTGGCTCATCTGCAAGTTGAGTTTCTTAAAGGGACATCACTCAAAGCAATATTACAACATCCCCTCTTTTTTTCCCAAAGACAAATCTCATACGTTACAAGTGAGACACAGACTCTGAGTAATTGCAAACTTAGTCAAACAGAGATAGGGATTGTAAGCTTTATGAGTACAGAAATAATGATTGTAAAATTTAGGAGTTTGGAAGTTTAGGTGTCTATATATATTTTCGGTGGTTTGACAATTCTTCTAGACCTTGGTATAATGTAACATTCTGGGGATGTGGGTTTCACCCTTGGCTGTTCTTGATTTTCAGACATGTTGTCAGTGTGCTGGTTGCTGTCTGATGTTCCATCTCATTGTTGTCATCCAGGTGTGCTCTTTCATGTTGGCTGTGCACAGTTGCCGTGTTGTGCATTTTTCTTAGCTGGCTTCCGTTCCTCCTCAACATTGCTCCATTGGATGTTGTAACTTCATAAGACCTAGGCTCACTGCACACTTGTGGATATCCCTGCGGGTAACCATGTTCCCATTGTGGGGTGAGCGAGTGTGCGACCTTGACTTTTTGTCCTACGTGTAGCTAAGGTAGCTCTGCACCTTCATGCTGGCCAAGTATCATCTTCATCCTCTCAGGGGTGGTCCTGAATCTCAGAAACTTTGGATGGGTGATGACTTGGCAAGATCATTCTCACTTGCCTTCGAACATGATCTCTGCTGGTGATGGTAAATCTATTTCCAGAGATCTGGCTCAGGAGGTGTAACATGGTGACAAGAAATTCTTGTTTCATTGCAAATGATTTGACGATGCGGACCATTCACAAGGCGAGACCATTAGATTGGGGATTGTGTGGTGAGGCCATCACATGGTTCACCCCCCATTTAGCACACATGTTCCTGAAAGACCTGCCCGTACGCTGTGGCCCATTGTTTAAAATGATTTCATCAGGCACAAACAGACAGTCTGATGTGTCTGCCATGGACGCACTTGACGCGTCCCTTGCCTGCCTGACCATTGGAAATTTGAAGTAATCGGTGGCTGAGATTAAGTCATCTCCATTTACAGTAACTAGATCAGTGGCGATTTTGGACCAAGGAACCGACGGACCCTTGTAATCGTGTAGAGGCTCTTTACATTCCTATGGCTGGTAGTTCTGGCATGTCTTGCACATCCTCACTAACTTTGATGCCACTGTTAATCCCTGGCCAATAGACTATATCACGTGCCAGTCATCTTGCCATTCTGTGCCCACATGTCCTTGCTGTGGTTAAGACGATATGTCGGAGAGCTTCAGGCACAAGCACTTGTTTCCCTTTCAAGATACTGAGTTCATCCCTTACAGCCGGAAACATCTGAGGTTGGCTGGCACCTCCTATCATTCCGGGCCATCCTTCTTTGATAGCAGTGCCTTCAGTTGAGGTCATTTTCTATTTCTGATTGAAGTTGGTCACACTTGTTGCTGACCAAAATGCAGGTCTATTTTGAGCACATCTTCCACCTCAATGTCCATGCTGTCTACTTGTAGATCCAGTGGAACGTCTGCATTCTTGTTCAGGTTTGGCAATCTGCTCAGCGAGTCCAAGGTGACCATTTTGGTATCAGGCTTGCAGCAGATGTCATAGTTGTAACCCTGTACTTTTCTAAGTTGTCACTGTAGTCGAGGTGGTGCACTTGTCAGTGGTTTGTGCCGGATCATCTCCAGCGGCTCGTGATCGGTTTCTACAGCGAACTGCTGACTGAACAGGTACGTGTGGAATCTGGTGATTAAATACCAGAGTGAGAGTGTCTCACGCTCTATGGTGGAGTAATTAGAATGTGCTTGGGATATGCTTTTGGAACCAAATGTGATGGATTTGCCATCTTGAACGATGCACTTTCCTAGTTCTGTGAGGCGTCCACTTCCAGGATTGTCTTTTTCCTTGGGTTGTAGTACTGTAGAGTGCAGGTATCTGCTGACAACGCTCGTTTGAGAGACTTACACATATGTTGCTGGTCCTCCCGTCATACATTTAGTACGTCTTTCTTCAGCAGCTCTCTCAATGATGATGCTTTGTCAGAAACCTTCGGTATGTATAGTGCCAAGAAGCTAAAAAATCCAAAGCATCTCTCTAGGTCTTTGTCCTGTGAGGTAGGCACGTGCCTGACATCTTCAACTTTGCCGGGATCAGGATAGATTCCGCAACCCGAATAGATGGAGCCAAAGAAATTGATCAGACTCTCGTTCACCTGGCATTTCCTGCTGTTGAAGACGATCCCCTTACAGTGAGCTACTGCCATCAGTGAGTGAAGATTTTGATCATGCTCTTCTTTGGTTTTGCCTGTCATCACAAACATCACCGGTGATGCATATGCATCCAGGCACGCTTTCTGTGACTTTGTCCACATGCTGCTGGAACAGATGTTGACTGACAAATAAGCTGAAAGGTGGTCTTTGGAAGTAATATCGTCCAAATGGTATTCTGAAGGCGGTGACTTCGTGAGATTCCTTAGCTAAGTGAACCACCCAATACCCATGTTTGGCACCAGTTTGGAGAAGAATTTAGCTCCTGTGAACCCGAGATTCAGTTCCTGCAGTGTTGGAATCTTGTGTGGACATCTCTTCAGGGAGAGGTTTAGACGTCTCAGGTTTAGACATACCCTGATTGTGCCGTCCTTCTTTAGGATGGATGTAATTGAACGACGCCAGCCTGTGCAGTGCTGCACACAGCAGATGATGCCATCTCATTCCATGTCATCCAGATCACACTTAAGCTTTTCTTGTTATGCAAATGTTACACTTTCTGGGAGGGTCAATTGACGGAATTGCATCTTCTAAAGTGCAGTACAGCATCACCTTTGAAACCTCCTATGGCGTCGAACGTGTCCGGGTACAATTATTGTAGCTCCTGGACCGACTTAATGCATGTATTCTTGTCTCTTCTGCTGCAATTGGTACCATGTGATCTGGTGGATAGTCACAATGTTGAGGTCCATACATGCTGATGGCCCTGCTGCAGCTGGTCCGCTCATGCCTCCAGGTAATATTTATGGTTGCCATGCCAAATTGCCGTAGCTACATTGCAGGGGATTAGTGACCCATTGTATGCAGTCAATTTAGCAAGTGTCGGTGGCACCACTGAATCCCACCAGCCAGGCACATGCTCAAGATTCAGGCTGTTAGGATATTTGCACTAGCTCCTGGTGTCAATCTTGGTCTTGAGTTTGTTTGCCAAATTTCTTTGGGCCTATGACGTTAATAGTGACGAAAGCTTCCAGTGGCCTGACTTCATCGACACAATGTATTACATCGTCAATGTGGGAAGCTGTTCCACTCGAGCCTCGGCTCAGGTCTGTCTTGCTGTGAACTTGGTGTATCGCTTTGTGTTTGTGCTGGTCTCTCGTGCTCTCCTTGCTGCTGTACTTGCTGCTGCTGCACCCTCTGGCTGCATCTCTGGAGCCAGATTTCTTGCATTGATGAGCCCTGTGTCCTTTTGCACCACACGCCTTGCATAGATCTTGGAATTCAGGGCAGCTGCGCGGTGGGATTTTTAAAATTCATTTACAGGATGCGGGCATCGCTGGCTAGGCCGACATTTATTGCCCATTCCTAATTACCCTCGACAAGGTGGTGGTGAGCTGCCTTCTTGAGCCGCTGCAGTCCCTGTGGTGTAGGAACACTCACAGTGCTGTTGGGGAGGGAGTACCAGGATTTTGACCCAGCGACAGTGAAGGAATGGTGATATGTTTCCAAGTCAGGTTGGTGAGTGGCTTGGAGGCGAACTCCCAGGTGGTGGTGTTCCTATGTGTCTGTTGCCCTTGTCCTTCTAGATGGTAGTGGTCATGGGTTTGGAAGGTGCTGTCTAAAGAGCCTTGGTGGGCTTCTGCAGTGCACCTTGTAGCTGGTACACACTGCTGCCACTGTTTGTCGGTGGTGGAGGGAGTGAATGTTTGTGGATGGGGTGCCAATCAAGTGGACTGCTTTGTCCTGGATGATGTCAAGCCTTGAATGTTGTTGGAGCTGCACACATCCAGTGTGACAATTGTGTCCAGGTGCGATGAACCACAGTAGCTACAGAGCTTGCTTGCTTTTTGTGGTCTATCATGCAGATTCTGTTAGCTACACCTAGTGCTTGCAGATGCTGTGGTCCAGCTACAATGGCTTCGTACGTCCTGCCATCTTCTAGCAGCACATCAATGCTGTGACCTTTTCTTTCTTCCCCCCAAGAGGTCTTTTTGGAATGCTTCAATGTGTGTTGAGGCTTTCGCCAACTCTATTATTCGCTCCATCAATTCGGTCCCTGAAAAGTCGCATTTGTTGCCCTTGCTACGACATCTACCGATAAATGGTCTATTGATTCCTGTGGCTGTTGCCTGTAGGACATCAATTCTAGGCAATGAATTCTAAAATTTACTCTCATCCAAAGTTGATACTGTAGCACTTTCCATATCCTGGTGGGATCTTTCCAGCCCTCTTCAGATAAACCAGATGTATTGACTCTGTGTATCCCCTCGTTACCAATTGCTATCAGTATTTTCACAGCTTACTCATCCGGTTCTACAACTGCTCGGTCTATGAAGCATAGCTGCATTCTTTGTTTTAGTAGTTTGAATGTGGGTAGGATATTGGTGGGCTTCCAGTTCATGCTGGGGGGTTTGGTATCCATCTTCCTGCTGATCTTTAGCCTTTACCAGAGAGTGTTGGTATGCAGGAATGGTCTTCTGCTGCTCTCTTGCCTTTTCAGATAGCATTGATTTGCAGGAATGTTTTATGTGCCTCCAGCAGTGTTCCTGCTGTGCACTCTGCTTTGTATCTTGCTTTATAATTTACTTTGTGCCAACCATGTGTGCCTTGAGCACTGTATTTGTGGGCGCCTTTTCTATTTTGTGTTGTTGATTTAACTCTGTACCCTCAGTTTTGTTCTGACTACCCTTTACCTTAAGTAGCACCATCCTGAGGCAGGTGGCTGCTTGCCCAGGCCTGTCCAGCCTAAAGGTACTCACAGTTCATGAAGTAAGTGAACTTCATTTATTCCGTTCTCAGTGCTTGTTTCTGTCTGTTTTTTGTACCTTGGGAATTTCTGGAGTGCTTTTTAACCTTGTCTACTGTTTCTCCCCATGGTCTTCAAGCTTGTATCATTTGTTCTGCTTTTTCACTTCAAAGAGAACAACCATTTCTCTGCACCATGTAGCGATATCCTTGTGATATCTACATGTAATACAAATAAGTTACATGGATTCTATTTGCTTGAGGGTGTCTGGTGCAGTCTATTCACAATTAAATCAGTATAAGCAGGAGAGCAATCTCGAGACACCCCAGTGCTCTGAAAAAGGGTCATAGAGACTCGAAACGTTAACTCTGTTTCTCTCTCCACAGATGCTGATAGACCTGCTGAGTTTTTCCAGCATTTTCCATTTTTGCTTCAGATTTCCAGCATCCGTAGTATTTTGCTTTTATCTAGACACATCCTGTTTCTAGGGTACTACAGTGCAGAGACAGACTGTGGCTCCTGGTCACATGATGACATCTAGGTACCTGGCTCATCTGCATGCTGAGCTTCTTAAAGGGACATCACTCACATTACAATAAGCTACCACAAAAGTACAAGTCTCTCTCTGCCTCCAGTTTTGCACACCCAGACAGCAATCTATGAAGGCAGTGCATGTGAAAGAGATGCAATCTGGTGTTTTTTTACAATATAAAGTGAAATGAAGTTTAAATATAATGGGAATTCACTACCATAATAAAAGGTGCCATACTAAGGGTACCAAATGGTGTGTGCTGTGGTTAATATAAATATCCACATTATTTATCAGCGCCAATGGACAAACAACTTACATGTTGTTTTGTACATACAATGTAATTTATATCAGAGTTATTCCCACTTAAAGCAAACTAAATAAGTGAATCCGCTCAGACGCCTAACCTGTCCCCTATGCTTCTCTCCTACACACAATCCATCCCATCAATTTAAGTTTTACAACGATTTCCAGCACATTCGCAAAAGTATGGCTAATAATTTTATTTATTCTTTAACGGGATGTGAGCATCACTGACAAGGCCAGCATTTGTTGCCCAGCCCTAATTGCCTTTGAATTGAACAGAGTGACTTGCCAGGGCATTTCAGAGGGCAGTTAGGAGTGTGGGTCTGGAATCATTTGTAGTGCCAGGCAAAGATGGCAAATTGCCTTCCCTAAAGAGCATTAGTGAACCAGATGGGTTTAAATAACAATCGATAAGCATTTCTTGGTCACCATTACTGAAGGCAGCTTTCAATTCCAGATTTTATTAACTGAACTTAAATTTGATGAGCTGCCATGGTGGGATTTGAACCCATGTCTCCAGAGCATTAGCCTGAGCCTCTGGGTTACTAGTGCAGTGACATTACCACTTGCCACCATCTCCCCCCATGGCAAATGGTGCATTCTATGTTTTATTTAATATACAGCCTGCGCGATCAACTTCTTTGTTTTCACACACACGTGTCCACTAATCTTCTTAGCTTGCATTTGTCAGATTATAATGATGATTAGAATTTGTCTGGCTCCATTCTGACCAGTCTGATCTCATGCCAGTACCTCCTCTGTTTTACTCATTCAGGTCTGACACCGTTACGACAGTCTAGAGATATTCAAGCTTTAGTTCAAGGTCAGGCAGGGCAAGCCAAGCATATGATCTGCCCTAGTTCACTAAATCTAGTGTTTTAAAAGTAGTTTTACATTTATAGCCCCTAAGGGTATAGCTATATATTTCTCTCAATCTTTTATAAACATGTCACCACAGTACAATAATGATAAAGTACATAAGTATTATTGAGTTACAGTTATGGCTGCATCCAAGTGTTTACCTTGTTAGCTTAATAATCCTGAGCAAAAGGAGAGCCAGTCAGCTAACTTCATCTTCCTTTTATTCTGTGTTTGTCTGCATTAAGATCTGTCTCACGCAGTGTAAAGTCCACCAGTCATCACATCAACACTTTCAGTGAAATGAAAGGACGTCATTGCAATTTTTTATTGTTAAAAAGTGCAACACCCCAACAATTCATTCCTGATGGCCATAAGGAAAGATGGTTAAATAATGCACTCACAAATGATGAGATGACAAATGAGGAGAACTATCAGGGATATTGTGTCAACAGAAAATAGCACCAGCTCCAGAGCAACATAACATTTTCTCAACAACGGAAATCAACTTGTATAGCCCACTATGCTACTTCAAATCCATATAGAACAAATCCACCGGAAAGTCAGCTTCCAAATGAAGGTACCATAGACCTTTGCTACAATGTCTCCACAGTTAAATAACCTGCTGGTATTCACTGGTTCACATATGAAGAATGACCACTTCTGCAAGGTGCTGTGACCCTATAACCCCCAACCTTCGGGATAGGATAACAATGAAAATCAACTTTGTTTCCATCATGGATTCTCTGTGAGTCTAAACTTACTGATTAGATTATGATTGTGCTACTCACTCCAAACCACTCAGAATTCTATGCAGCTTCACAGGTGGGAAATATTATTGGACTGTGTATGCATGTTAGCAGTGGACCACTGCTGAGTTAATACAGCAATGCGTAAATAGGTGACCACTCACTGTTTGCCTAATGGTCTATTTATGTAGCAGAATTGTTGGCTTTTATTCTCAAGGAAGCTGCAATGCAAAATGGATAGAATTTCTGTTCCAGTTATATAAAGTTCATTAGAATTTGTTTACAATACTGTGTTCAGTTCTGGGCACTGCACACAAGATAGATATATTGGCCTTGTAGGGGATAGTGTGCAGAATCACCAGAATGATAATCGGGGCTAAATGGTTCTATAGACTAGGCTTATATTCCCTTAAGGATAAGAGCGATCTAATGGAGGTGCTCAAGATGATTAAGGTTCTCTCTACCTACCCTAAGGGTAGGGTAGATAGAGAGAACCTTTCCCCTGCTGGGAGAGTCTGGATCCATAGGGAAAAGCCCTAAAATTAGAGCTTGGCCGTTCAGGGAGGTTGTCAGGAAGCACTTCATCATGCAAAGGGTGGTATCCATGTGGAACCCTCTCCCCAAAAAGCTGTTGAGTTTGGGGGTCAATTGGAAATTTCTAAATTGAGATTTGTCACACAACGGATATGGAATATGTGGCTAAATGAAGTTAAAGTAGAGATTTTCTTTTGTTCTTCCACGGGATGTGGGTATCGCTGGCTAGACCAGCATTTCTATTGCCCATCCCCAATTGCCCTTGAGATCAATTATAGCCTAACTGAATGGTACAAAGGCTGGATGGGCCACTCCTGTTCCTATCTTTCTAACTGGCTCAAGAAGCTCTTCCCAACACCCTTGATGCTGAACAGAGCTTTGGAACTGAAGTAGGCCATTCAACCCATCGATTAGTGCATGGCTGATCAATATCTCAACACCATTTACTCGCCTTAGCTCCATATCCTTCGATTCCTTTTCCCAGCAAAAATCTGTGCCTAAGGACCAGCCATTAGCGGGGGTTCCGTTCCCGCGAAATCTGAAATCAGGAAGGGTGAACATGGACAGAAATGGCACAGTGCTCGCTTTCTACTTGGAAAAGATGTGGGAGAGGTGAGAAGTTTGACATTTTAAATTGTGGATGAGTGAAGGTTTGGGGCGGTGAGCTGTGATTAGGTGTACAAACACATTCGCACAGGTAAACTAATTTGCTTTAGAAGGGGTCGCAAACAGGGAGTCGACTGTATTAAAAGCTCCAATTGTTCCCCATTATCCATAGCCTTTTAGGGGACAGAATTCCAGAATTTTCCCACCAGTTGGAGTAAAACAACTGTTTCCTAAAGCTCTAAATTTACGGTTATATCCCCTCATTCTTGATTCCACCATCAGAAAAAATGGTTTCTGTCTCTACCCTATGGAATCTCTATAATTTTAAACACCTCGACCAGATTAACTCAGCCTTCCATGCTCAAGAAAATGTGATTTGTATACACTGCAATGTGGATTCCACAAGGTCAGAGCAAGACAGCACCATAAGTGCAGAGGTACATTTTCACCCTCATTGGTTCTGATATACAGCTCTGCACATAGGAGGGTAAAAAGCAGTGGGGGAGGGGAGGCAAAGAGGGGGGCAGCGGGGGGGCAGGGGCAGGGGCAGGGAACGAGGAGGGTGGCAGGGCAAGGGGAGATGAGAAGGGCAGCGGGGAGAAGATAGAGGAATGTAAGAAATGTGGAAGGGGCATATCAGGAAATCAGATAAATGTTACCTTCTGTTCCCGATGACAATATTGCCCCTCAATCCTTTGAAAGTCTTGTAGTTTTGCTATTGATTTCCAATGGTTGGGGTAGGCCTATACATGTAGTAACAAGGAAAGGGTGAAAGATCCTAAGGAGCCACAGCACTGACAAGGTCTCCAGTATGATGCAAGAGTTATTCGAAGATTGTGAATACCGTGCCAATCAGCTAGATGTGAGACTACTACCCTCTTATTACTGGTCAGTTTTACTATGTTACCTGCAGAGGAATCAGTATTACCTATCCTCTATGTTGGATGGGGTGCTTGACATCTCTGGGAGGGACAGTGATGCCAGTTTAACTTCATAGCGCTACTCAATGTCAGGAATGAGTTCAGCAGCAGTGCTGTTGGTCTAATAGAGAGAGGGAAAGAAAATGGCAACAGCCCAATAGCAATAGAAAATTCTGGAAATTCACAGGAGGTTATCAGTGACTGGGTATGAGCAAGGAAGATTAACTCTTCAGGGAGCAATTTTAACCTGATCTACCGCTGGTTTGAATCCAATTTGACTCCTCTTCCTGAAGTTCATGGAGAGTGATATTTGATGAGTTGAGAAACAAATGTACCACCTGATCCTATGGAATTCCTGCCCATCAATGTTTAAATATCCCCTCAGGTCTGAGATTCCCTTTCTCCTCTTTCAATTGCTGACTCACAACAGATTTCCAGTATTTTGCTGGTTTTATTTCTACAAATTAGCTAGGTCATTGGAGTTATCAACAGAAAAAGCTGAAAATACTCAGCAGGCCAAGAGGCGTTTGTGGAGAGTGACAACTTTGGACTGTTTCCCTATGCATTACAGTTACTTTTTGGTATTTATATACAAACAAAAGAGTTTGCACATGATGAAAAGCCCACTACATTTGTAGCCAGGTGAAGTGTGTTCATGGAATAACGCACTGCTTCATGAAGGCAGCTGGGAGACACATTTTTACCAATAGAAAAACTCATCATTGGGCAAACCTTGAAAGCAGAAAGAATTGGAAGACAAACTGACCACTGTTGGGCACCTCCAAGGGACAGATTCAAACTCAGTACCAGGCAGAGATACAAGGACAGCAAGACTCTTCATTCATCACACGAGCTTCCCTACCTACCCAAGTGGGAGAGAAGAGCTCATTTATATATAATGTTTTATTTAAAAGAAAGCAATTGGAGTGCTTGAAAATTTAAAATAAATACTTGACGCTTTCTTCGTTGCCACCTCCCACAGCTGCTTCACACTTGATGGATGTGGCATTGAAACAAAAAGTACAACAAGCTGCGTTTAACCTACTGCAAAGACATCTGGAAGTCATTACAGCTCCTGACATCCATCTTGTTGCTGTTGAGTTTACTCAAGTCAGTAGTTTTAATGAAAATTACCAAACATATTGATGGCAGAGAATGCCTCCTCAATGGCTAAATTTTCCAATTAAAAAAAAAAGATGCAGAAGGCATCAAGGATTGCAACCCCAATCAATCTTCATTTCTGCTGGATAGCATACTAACTTGTACAAATTTGGCAAGCATTATAACAGGAAGGCTGGTTTATTAAAATAGAGGCTGATACAAATTTCTCACACCTGCTGATGGATTTAATGTGAAATTATTTCCTCACCCAAATAACTAGGAGTGAAGTCAGATTGAAAAATGTGCATTTTTTGTTTAAATATCCTGCAAGTGTAAAATGGGAAATCTCATTTTCCATCCAACAGCAACAAGCACTTGTATTTATATATCAACTTTTAAAATAATAAATCACCTCTAGGTGTTCATTGATCGGCCACGGTTAGTCACACTCAAAATATAGATTGAGAAAGATAAAAATACAAGTTGTGTAGAGAGTGTCACACTTTAAATGTGTTTGTGCCCCAAAATAGTTATGCATATCTGATTGGCTCAAATAATCACGTGGTTTGTTCAATATAGAAAGGTAAAACAATCCACCCATGGCCATGTTGCCTTCTCACTATTCTTCTATAAACACTTACAAACAACATGAAAAAAAAACATGAAAAATCGAAGAATTCTGTTGAACACAAAACTTATCAGGCCAGCAATTCAATATGTCTTCCTATACATTCACCATTCCCCCTTTTCTCAGCAATCTTGGCCCTGCCTTCTGCTCAATCCATTCTGTGCTTCCCCCTCACCCTTCACCACTGCACCAATTCAACCCTATGGCTTTTGTTGTGCTCATGAACTTTCCTCCCCCTTCCTTTCAGGCCTCTGCACCTGTGCTACTTGTACATCTGATGTTCATATGAATCCTCACGGCAACTTCCAACTGACTGTTCTGAACAAGGAACTTGTTAAGTAACAAGGGAGCAAACTTTAATACTTAACGTTCACCGAGTGATGGATCAAATGGCTTATCTCTACTTGGTTTCTAATGTAAGGGTGCACATGAGAAAATAGTGAGGGAGACTTGTTGGGGACGTAGCCTTCCATCTTGAAACTACTACTTTGCAGTACCAAAATAAGCTGCAAAATGTTGGATTATTTGCAGAGTTTCCATCATACTCTGAGTATAAAACATCCTGGCACATCATGGTTCGAATATTTTTGAAGTGAGCCTAAGAGAGGGAACAATTACCATGGTTTAATGATTCCAGATCCACCACCAGAAATAAATCTCCGCCACCCTAGCTCACATCTCCTTTACAGAAGTTCTAATTCCAACACTTTAAAAATTGCACTCTTGCACCTTTTCAGAAGGGTGAAATTGGACTTGGGTTGGAACATAAAACATGAGGAGTCACATCGGACACCCACATTCAGTCTCTCTGTCTTCAACAGAACAGGTTGTGCTTATATCCATTGGAGTTTAGAAGAATAAGAGGTGATCTTATTGAAACATATAAGATTCTGAGGAGACTTGATAGGGAATGTTTTCCACTTGTGGGGGAGACTAGAACTAGGGGACACTGTTTAAGAATAAGAGATCTCCCTTTTAAGACAGAGTTGAAGGGAATTATTTTCTCTCAGAGGACCTTTAGCAGGCTGAAAGGCTGAGTGGCCTACTCCTACTCATAAGTCCTATATCCCTATATTCCTAGAAATATAGGATGTATCATAGGTGTGTGGCAAACGCAATGCCACCTATTTTGTGTCCCTGCCAGTGCTCAATATCACCCTATGGGTCCTTTTCATCACACAGCACAATTAAGGGAATCTTAGATCCATTTATAGCTTAGGTCATGACACGTTCACATCCCCCTATCCCATCGTCACTCATGAAACCATTATGTTTCCATTTCACCAAACTGAGATGCGGAATATGATCTCCAGAGCACCAACACAAACCTTGCAATCCAAGCTAGATCAAGGAACTCAGTCACTTCGAAGCAACGACCTTGGTCATTGGCCTTTATTCAGGGCTCATTTTCAAGTTGTACGTTTTTGTCTAACTGATCATTATTTTGGGGCCGTGTCAGCTTTTCCCAATGTTGTAGATTGGCTTGGCTGCTATGCGTTAGTGAAACTTGAGCGGCGTATTGAAAATATGCAGCATACAGGAAAAGCCAGCCTGGAACATATACATTCTCTATTTAGCTCACTGTGACAATTTAGCAAGAGCTCGGACTAGTATTTCTCACTGTCTTTTCGTCCAGTCCCACTATCTAGAAAAGTACCACAAGTAGTTAGATCAATAGGTTCTATTTTATCAGGTTGCATTCAGTTCCTGTATTGAAACTTTGAAAAACCTGCCTCCTGATCACATTACCTCAGTGCAGCACTGCTTGCACTGTCCGAGGTGCAGTCTTTCTGATGAGACATTAAACTGAGGCCCCAACTTTTTATGTCCTCTAGGTGGGCATAAAAGATCCTATGGCACAATTTCAAAGATGAGCAGGGGGGTTGCCCCGATCAGCATTTATCCCTCAACCAAGATCACAAAAAAAAATCGATTGGGTAACCTATGTTTCATTGCTGCTCGTGGGATGTGTGTGTAAGTTACCTGCCATGTTTTCCCCCACACTACAGTAGCAAATACACTTCAGAAGCTTGAGGTCATGAAAGGTGCTATATCAATGCAAGCCTCTCTTTCTCACTTCCTCCGTGCAAAAGGACAAGCAAAAACATGTGAACAGCCCTGAACCTCAGCTCAATCAGCACCAGACAAGCAAGCAGGCAAAAGGAAGCCCATAGACCAGGGTCAGCAAGGAGCAGCAAGCCTATTGACGATTGTAGGAACAGGACCAACAGGCTGGAGCTGCTCATGGGTCGTATGACAGATACAACTGTTTCACAGCTGGATAGATCTGTACAGGTAAAGTGAAGTTTAAGCAGGATAGCATCTGGAATGGTGAAAACGTGAAGAGGCAGATTTAAAGCCTAAGATAGATTTCCAAGTAGCCTGCCAGGTGAAAAATTGGCATTGCAAATTGTCTGCCTCATATAGAAACCACACAATTCTCATTTCCATTAAAATCAATAAAAAAAAGCAACCAACTCGCAGCAAGGGTTTGACACCTGAGGGCAAGTTGAAACACAACCCTGGAAAGCAAATTTCCCTCACTGGTGTATACTTATTGGAACAGGGCTCCAAATAAATCATGGGGGAGCAATAATATTCAATAGCAGTATTATTGCAAAAAATCAGTCAAATGTGTTGGTGCAACAATGGGTGTAAGACAGATTTCTGATAAAGCTTGTTATTAAATTACTCCCTACAGCCCCAACCTCATCCTTCAAACGGAGAGCCCACATTACCAAGCTGGTCCAGTCTGCGTTCAACGCTTACCATGAGGCACGCTCTTGTTCCAGGCGCCTCTTCTCCCTGTCTGCTCAAGGAGGGTGACCATAAGTCAGGAATAATAAAAGGAAATGGTTGTTCAAATGAAATACAAGCCATAGACTTGTGTATGTGGGGAGGGCAGATTTGTCATGTAGATTAACACTTGATTCTCTGTTTTTATTTCCTGGGATGATCAGCTGTGGCACGTTGCCCTCTCGATTTCTGTGAGAAAAAAGCTTGCTTGGCTTGGGTAAAAGTACCAGGCTTTTGATGTGGTGCTTTCCCAGCCAACTGTCAACAGTCAATCGCTGAGGGTTCAGGAAGGTTAAAGGTTAGAAGTTACTGTTTGTAGTGTTAGAGTTCATAACTAATTCTTCTCTCCGCTACCATGATGAAGACGTTAACCCATTTAAAATAAGTAGGTTAATACCTCCATGAAAAGAGCGGCGGGGGATTAAATCTAAGCACATTAATTGCTTGTCTAATGTTCCTGACAGCTAGTGAGCTGCGGGTGGCATTACCCACAGTCACTTGAAGAAGTTGTTTTTTAAAAACATATCATGGAGTTAGACTTGGGAAGAAGGAACTGAGAACGACAAAGTCATACTTGCATTTATATAGCGCCTTTCACAACCTAAGAACATCCCAAAGTGCTTTAAAACCAATGAAGCGTTGATAACCAATAAACCACCTAGTGGTCAGAGCCTATAACTACATGGTAACATTTCAGGGGAAAAATGACCAGGAAATGCTCACATGGAAAAAATGTGACAAAAAGATGAAAAGAAATAAAGTTTGTGAATATGAAGTGTACACCCTACTCAAGATTTTTAATGATATAACTGTACACTTGAGAACCTTCCTTTTTTAATCCTGCCTAAATATTATCATTTGCCTCATCATGACAGTGTTTTGGGATATTTGTTTCACACACAAATGCTGAAGCTATAAGCTGCTATAGTCTTCCCCCATGGTAAGCGCACTGTGTAATGTGTGGGACTGAGCCAAAACAGTCTAAAAGGTCCCATTTTCAATACCTTTGTTATGTTGAGCTAACTGATTTCCAAGGAGAAAGATATGGAGGAACTACAGCTGACTTCTGCAAAGGGGAGCGGGGAGGAAGGGTGGGGGCCATGAATCAGCCAAGGTTTACGCTCCTTATCTCTACCCAGTGTCTGCAAGTGCTTTTGCATGGCCACAGCAAGGCTCAGCTGTGATATGCCTCCGTAGGAGAGTAACCAGACAACACGTAATGTCTAGCCTCGCAGATGATGAATGGCCATTTGGTCAAGGGACCAGAGGGCAGCAGGTGCCTGTGGAACTGTACCCCAGCAGGTGACTGCATCTGGAGGAGCAAATTGCAAATGCATAGCAGCTTATTTTCCTTTGGGTGAATTTACAGGCATTTTTGGATTCATTCTGTGACAAATATATACTCACTACAGTCAAAGGGTGTTCAAAGCAGCTTACCACTAAGATACTTTACAGTTTGTGGACAAATTTTAGTAATAATCTGTGGACGTTAATAGTCCATAGGAACCGAATTACAGGATGACCCATTTGTAACCCTTGCCTCCCATAGGAGGCCTGCTGGTCCTCCCATGTTCGCCACCCTAATGGGCAGACCCAATGTCACAGCAAAACTGATTCATTCACACTGCAATCGCACATTACCAATTTGCCAACAAAGTCATGTTGGGGGTGTTTTAAAATAAAAACACCAAGCTGTTTTTAAAAAAAAAATATGCTCTCAATTGAGCTAAAGATAATCAATTCCTGTCAGGCAGCAGTGCACCTCAGAGAGTATCCACCAACCATTTACTATTTTCCCTCTCAATTGTCGGGAAATGACCACAGTTTGAGCACAACAGCTCACATTACACATTTGTTCCGAAGTGTCTCCCTGCAGTTTGCAAGTTGTGCTTCCCTTATCCAGCACAAAAGAGGAAATGTTTTGCATTTCAAGTCGTTGCTCAACTTTGACCTTCCAATCGCATGACTCAGCGAGTCCACAACAACAGTCATCACAGGTAGCTGCCATGCCGCAGTGACCCACGTTATTTTTGTTCCCTTAAATGTACAGTTGGAAGAAGCAAGCCATAGGTCATTGTGTTCAAAGACAAGTAAATTGAATAGGGCTCATGTAAATTGCTGGGGAGAGTCCACAGTCAGAGCCCACAGTCGCTGCAATTGCACACGCAGAGTCATGTTAAAATAACAATATTGGCAATGCAGCAATCCATTCAAGCCTTCTGAGCAAGGCAGGACTGAGGTCAGCCACCTCGTGTCCCACCTGGAGCTGGCTTTATTTGTGGTGCCGAGGGACCCAGGCTTAAAATGCCTGAATGGTTACCACGACAAACCGGGGGCTTTATATTCAACCCAAAATTTTGTTTAAGTGAACTCATGCAAAACGAAGACAATCGTTAATTAGCATTTTAACAACACAAACGAGGATGGCTATCCCTCAGTGCATGGTACGAAAATTCACAAAACTGGACAAATCACTGAATGCAATTAAGGAGTGTGAAATAGAGCATTAGCCAGGCTCCATCCCTAGCCAGCAAGAAGGCTGAACCACCCCAAGGAATTTTCTCAAGCTCTCTCTTTCAGGATCAGAGCAGCGCTGGTACATAATTTTATTCACACAAACTAGTGCATTAGGAATCGTATTTTCTCTGTTGATCCAAATATACCTAAACAATAAAAGATAAAAATGTAGAAGAAAAAAATGCAAAGGCTGCAGTCAGCTCTCTCCAAATGCTGATAAACTAAAGCAGCTTAGGGTTTTGGGTGTGGGAGCATTCAGCGGAAATTGGAAGGTAAGCAGGATCTTTCGAGAATGAAAGAAAATGGGAGCTGGTTTTCAGGGAATCAGGTGAGACTCCTGCTGATTCTGGCCATAAAACAACAGTTGATAAGTCTAATAATTTGGGAAACAGGGCATGGTGTAAATAATATAATAAAGCAGCACCAACAAGGTGCCCTACACAGATATATTGGGAGATTCCAAGTACGTTCGCTGCCTGTGACTTTTCATCTGCTTGAAAATGGGTGGTCAGAAAATTGGGAGCATCAGGACTGAACGTGGCTGCCCATGTCCTGGATCTACAAGAGTGTGTGTGTCTGTGTGGTAGATTTATGATAAAGACCCCCCACCCCCCTGAGGAGTCACTTTTGTCCAAATGAGTTTGATGATCTGATAACTTGAAAATCATCATCCCTGGCAACATATGGTTAACACCGCAAATTATATCCCCTGGGTCTTCATCAGCTCTTCAGTTTATACCACACATTGGCTAAGTATTTAGAATTAAGAGCCTAAGCATCCAAGTGAAATGCATTATAATTTTTAAACCATACATGATCGATTATATAAATGGGCTAATGTTCCCCTTCTCCCTCTCCTGAATCTATTGACTCCTGCTACATTATGTTCACCCACTCATAGCTTTCTGAAGTGGCCATTCTTCAAACGTGAAGAGATGTCCCAGGTGGGTCATTTGCTCATGAGCTGGCATCAAAGCTGAGCTCAATCCCATTCTCCAGCAGAGACCATTATAGAGCAGGAACCCTTGCTGATTACTTTCCCTCCTGAACGTAGGGCTACAGAAGCTTAACTTAGTGCACTGGCTGCGATTAGCCAGTTCAGCACAGCCTGAAAATCAAACTGGGGACTGCCTGGTCAGTATGGCTCAGTTCCAGCCTTCTTTTACTAACTAAAGCATTGGAGGACCCTAGTTATTCATTTCAAATGTGAACTGGAATTACTGTGCCGACTGCAAACCTATTCCCTCATGGTACAGTCCAATACAAAATGAGCTGCTCTTAAACTCTTTGAAGAATATAATGTCATCATGTGTGATAAACACCTATTATGAGAAACTGGGTGAAAGTTTCCACTTTTGTCTTTCCTTTTGCCATGTCAAGACGCAATTTCTCCAATGATTTCCTTTCCAGCTTCCAAAGCTCCGCCCTCTGCAAATGTCAAAATCTATCAGAACATTATACCCCCCATCCTATCCAACATAAAGTCCCCCCCACCCCTTTTCTCAGCGGCCTTCACCAACTCTTCCTCCACTGATTTGAAAAATGATCAATCCTAGTCTTCATATTCCTCACTCCACCTGACCGCTGGCTATCCTCTTCACCCCTAAATCTATGCCACACTTGCTCATCCACTATAGGGGAGATGGTGGCATAATGGTAATGTCACTGGACTAGTATTCAAAAGATCCAGGCTAATGCTCCGAGGACATAGGTTCAAATCCCGCCAGGGCAGCTGGTGGAATTTGAATTCCATTCACAAACCTGGAATGTAAAGATAGCTCATACCATCATTAATTCTTGTTAAATGCCCATCTTGTTCACCAATTTCCTTTAGGGAAGGAAATCTGCCATCCTTACCTGGTCTGGTCTATACACGATTCCAGACCAACAGTAACATGGTTGATTCTTGAATGCCCTCTGAAATGGCCGAGCAAGCCACTCAGTTCAAGGGCAATTAGGGATGGGTATCAAATGCTGGCCTTGCCAACAATGGCTACATTGTATGGAAGAATTAAGAAAAATAAAGTATTTGCCCACAAACTCCACTGATGGTTGGACAGCGTTCAACCTCCATCTCCCTATTCTGGAATATTTTTCACTCTAATTATTACCTCTTTATTGAGAACTTGCCTTATGACCATGATTTCAATCACTTCCAGTGATCTCCTTCATTTCCTGCATGATAACCATTAGCACTCTTTCAAAGACCAAAGCCTTAGGCCTTTCATCATATGAAAGGCCCTGTAAAGTTGTGAGTTATCGTTGCCAATTCTGAACACAGCCAGAATGTGCTCAAATTTCAATTGGTATAATTGGGTTATGTCTACTTGAACACGTAAACGTATCTGTTCCTGTTTGTTGTCTATTTTAGCTTTTATTACCAATATTCCTGTGCTAGGGGGTAGGGAATCAGTCAGGGTCCTGAGCTCAAATCAGGTAAATCCATGACTTCAGGACCAGGGAAGTTAATATGAAGAAATGCTTCCTGGCCTCAGTTTTGAACATGTCCATTATTGGTTTTTTAACTAAGTATGATTGACACTCTGCAATACTTTTCTGGGTAGGGCTAGGGAGGCCAAATCTCTGGAGTTCGTCAATGGGCAGTGGATACTATTGTGGGTGGGGAAGGAGAGACGAAATCATAGATTTCTTTGGAAGAATGACCTGGATGGGCCAAATGGCTGGCCTCATCTCTATTATTGCTCTGCTTCTGATCGCTATCCCCCTGTGACAAACCTACGGTTGCAGACATCGGGTGAGAACACGCACTGATTGAAGTCCATCATGGTTAATGAGCCAGTTGCCACACACTGTCAAAGATCAGGGTGAAACATGGGGCACGTGGGCAGGGAACTGTATGAGGGGGGTGATATCCGTGAAGCCATTTGCCAGCAGGATTTAGCTCTTTCAAGAGGAGGAGGAGCAGAAGGGAAGCGAAGTCTATCAGAAAAAGGAAGAAAAATAAAACAGGAACCTTGGGTGGCCCAAGAACGAGGAAGCATTCTTCAATGGAGCTTTTAGAAACAGAAGCCAATTCGGCTCATCACAGGCCCGTAGTGATGTGCCTTTTGTTAAGTTGCCATTGATTATATGATTGATCATTCTCAGTTAGGGTGTAATTACCTTAAAAGGATTGCAGGGTGGAGATTACAGACAACAGCTGTGCCCAGGCCGGCACTCAAAACTACCTCTTTTGCTCATGTGCAAATAAAGCATGTCTGGCACCAATACAAGCAATTAACCCAGTCTATAATGCGTTGTCCCATGAAACACACGCTTTGCATCATGCTGCTTATTGCACTAAAACTAACGAAGTCATTCATTTGCCAGAAATAAAGTTCCTGCTAGGTGAGAGCAGACTGCTGCAGCACCATCAGTAATAGCCTATTAAACCTGACACAATTATAGAGGCCGAAACGTAAAGGCATTAGCAGCTATTTGATGGCACTGCGGGAGTCGATGGAGGGGGCTGAGGTTTAGCCAGCTTCGTTTACCTGTAACTCTAATCCAGAGCTGGCTAGATTCCCTGCATTTTTTTTTGAGTATACCATGTGTGAAAACTGGCTGGGGCTGTCAGTCGAACTCCAAATTCAGACCCTGGTTTGGGTTTTTGCTCCACATACACCAACCATTGTCCAGGACTGCATCCAGTATCCATTTATTTTTTCACGTGAGCCTGGCTGCAGCCTTAGTTTGGGAGTTTTACATATTCTCAACCATAGCACTAAATACAACATATACTTTATTCTTTAGGCAGTGATAAGATCAGCAGGGTGACTATCCATGCCTCTTCATTCAGCTCACAGAGGAAAAAAAGGCACCAAATGTCATTAGATTATAGGCTTAACTGTTTTGTTTAGCTAGATGTGGAGTCAGGAAGGCAGTCAAAAATGAATGTAATCAATCATTCAGGCACCCCAATGATTCAGAACTATACAACAAATTGCATTTTTATGTTAACTTTAACTGTCCCCAAAATGTCCCAAGGCAGTACACAGGGATTAATCAGGCAGGACCTTATACCCAGCCAAAGGAGATATTAGGACAAGTGACAAAAAGTATAGGCAAAGAGGTAGGTTTTAAGGAGTCACTTAAAAGGAGAGAGAGCCAAAGAGGTTTAGGGAGAGAATTCCAGAGTTTAGGGACGAGGCAGCTGAAGGCTATTGGTGCAGCAAAGGAAGTAGGGGCAATGCTCAAAAAGGCCAGAATTGGAGGAGCGCAGATAACTCGGACTTGTGGGGAGAGAGGAGGTTATAAATAGGGTAAAGGCAAGGCCATGGGACAATTTGAAAACATGGATGAGAATTTTAAAATCAAGGCATTTGCCAGGCTGAAATAATGTAGGCCAGTGAGCACAGGGGTGATAGGTACTAGGGAACTCAGTGTGAAGTGGGACACACAGATGTGACTGATGCTATCCAGGATGTTGCAAGGTTTGATTTCCAGTGTGTGCCAATCAAAGTGATCCAAGACAGGACAGTAGAATGGCTGCTATAAATGCCACAGAAGAATGTAATGCTACTCAACATGGAGATAATCCTAGTTTTGGTAAAATCAAGGGGTAATAGAGTCAGGGGAAACCTCCATTCACATCAACAGTCCAGCAGTGCAACCCACTCAGTATAACATGAAGCTAATTAATTAGACCTGTACCTATTTGTACCACGCATGCAGCAGGGCAGTTCCGTTGGGCTGGCATGGGTGAACGTTGAAACAAAAAGGTAGCCAGCTGTCAGCGCGGCAACATAACCCAGCTTCTGTTCACCCGCCCCTGTGACTGCCAAGATAGAAATTATGCTTTGATAATAGGCGACCACACATGCCAACACTCCCACTTTGGCCGAGAAACAGCTTCTCAATTTTACACATACGCTTAACACTTCCCATTAACTTTTCTGGACAAGAATACGTTTTCTACATCCACCAAGGCACTGATTATTTTAAAGAGCAGAGAAGTGGCATGCAGGAACCTACACAATGAGGGAAATTGCAATGCAATCATGTTTTTTTATTCATTTGTAAAACATGAGTGTCACTAGCAAGGGCAGCAATTATTGGCCATTCCCAATTTCCCTTTAGCAGGTGGTGGTGAGCTGCCTGCAACTAAGTGGTTTGCTAGGCCACTCCAGGGGGAAGTTAAGAGTCAACCACATTGGTGTGGCTTTGGAGTCACAGACATGCCAGACCTGTTAAAGACAGCAAATTTACTCCCTGAAGGGCATTAGTCAACCAGATAGTGTTTTTTAAAAAATGACATTACAACATTATTACGATATTACACTCATTATCAATGAGACTAGTATTTTATTCCAGATTTATTAATTAATTGAATGAATCTCCATCTCAACTCTTCTTGGTCTCTCTTTCCCCTCTGGGTTCATTGTCCTTGTTTACTCCCTAAATCTCTCCCTCCATATAAGCTCTCCTACACATATTCATGGCCACTCCCTCAACTTTGCCAGCTCACGTGGTCTCGTTGTGCCCATTGTGACTATCAGTGGCAAGGCAATCTCCAATCATTTCCCTGCATAGATTTCTATCCATATTTTCCTTTCCTTTCCCAACCCCACTTCTTTCTGTGTCTGTCTGGGGGAAAAAAAGCAAGCATTCTCTCAAATTACTTACTGCCATACTTTTAAATTCCCAACTATCAAGCCTTTGGACCACAGTTCATTACGATATTTCTGCAGCTACCAATTTGCTCAATCACACCTTCTCCTTCACTTCAATGCCTTTGTCCCCATTAAAACCATTATTCTCTCTCACACCAAATTGTTCTCCCAATATACTGCTCATCTCCAATCCCTTAAACCCAAGGGTTGTAGATTTAAATGTTTTGGTGGATAACTGGCTGAACTATCCAGTGCCAGATCTTGCTGGACCACTTAAAGCATTATCAGCTCTTGCTAAAACTGCGCAATATTCGAAGGTCATGAAGGAATGTAAAGATAACCCTCGGCTTCTCCTCCACCAAAAACCATCTCCTGAACCCCCTTCCCTACCCTCACCTCTAACAAGTGTGAGGAGCTGATGAACTCTTGCCACAAAGATTGAGGCTATCCAATCAGTTGCCCCTGTGGCTTCTCTCCCTTCCCCTAGCCCATTGGACCAAACTTCCCCAAATGTTCCCCACTGCTCTAGACCTAAGCTCACATCATTCTCTGCATCCTATCTCATCCCACCTCCTGCTCCTCAATCCTATTTCAACTAAACCATTGGCTACCCAACTTCACTTCCTTGGCCACATGATAGCCGATTTTGTTAATGGTTCCTCTCCTCAGGTAATGTCTCTCTCCCGCTTCAAACTTGCTGTCAATGTGCCTTTCCTCAAAAGATTTACCCTTGATCCCCCTGACCTCACAAGGTACCTCCTCATCTGACAACATCCTTTTTCCTCTCTGAACTCCTTGAATGTGTTGTTTCCTCTGTGCCTATCTGTTCCTCAACACTATGTTCGAAACATTCCAATCAGGATTCCAACTCAACCACAATTCTGAAATAGCCCATGTCAAAGTCAGAAATAATATTCTTTTTGGCTGTGATGTACCATCCCTGCTCAGCTTTCTCTGTACATCTGCGGCCTTTGACACCCATCTTCCTCCAAAGTCTCCCCTCTGTTATCCAGCTGGTTGGATCTGCCCTTGCTAAGTTCCATTCTGATTTATAAAATCATAGGCAGAGAAGCACCTGCAATGGTTTTTCCTTCCCACCCCTGCATTGTTACCCCTGGAGTATCCCCAGGATTTATCCTTGACCCCCTCCTGTTTCTCATCTATGTGCAACCCATGGAACAACATGGAACTGATGGGGGTTGCCCAATGCATTTCTCTGACCATTAGGTTGAGGCTGCTGACAGGCCCAATCCAGCACATTTAGTCCCATCCACAAATTTTGTTCGCTGGCCACCATTTCAATCCCTAGCAACTGTTTGAAGCTGAGCCAGACTGTTCACAGCCTTGGTATGGTGCTTGACCCCAAGATGAGCTTCAAGCCTGAATCCACTCCATCATCAAAACTGACTACTGCTACATTTGTAACATCACCCAACTCCAATCCTGCTTCAGCTTAACTGCTGGTGAAACCCTCATCTGTGCCTTTGCTACCTCCAGGCTTGACCATTCCAATGTTCTCCTGGTTGGCCCCCTATTTTCCACCCTTCATATGCTTGTGCTCATCTAGAACGCTGCTGCCCATGTCCTGTCTGGCTCCAAATCTGGGTCACCCATCACCTCAGTGGATGCTGATCTGCATTGGCTCTCAGTCTGGCAATGCCTCAATTTTAAAAGCATCATTCATGTTTTCAAATCCTTTCCATGGTCTTGCCCCTTCTTCTCTCTAGCCTCCTGCAGGCTTACAGTTGTAAAGTAAAGGGTTAACATCAGGAGCACCCAATACTGATGTAACTATGATGCAAGGTCACATGACTAAGAGACTGTAATCTGGTGGGAAGCAGAAGTACAATCTCGTGTAGAGTACTGAGGCATACATAGATCTGTAAATAAACAAGAATGTTATTCATAAAAACCAATCTATGGTAGTGTTCTTAGGGTAACAAGCAAACTTTAAAGAAACCTCATTCAGATCTCGAACTTGACAAAACACAAGCCTTCAAGATCTCTGTACTCCTCCAGTTATGGCCTCTTGCACATCCTTGATTTTTAATCACTCCAGCTGTATCTTGGCCCTAAACTCTGAAATTCTCTCCCTAAACCTCTCCTCTCTCTACTTCTCTCTCCCTTTTTTTAAACTCGCATGAAAATCTACAACTTTATCCGAGCTTTGTCATCTGTTCTGATATCTCCTTCTACAGCTCAGTGACAAAAACATTTTTATTGATACCGTTCTTGTTAAATGCTTTGGGACTTCTGCTATAATAAAAGATGCTATGTAAATGCAAGTTGTTGGTTGTTGTTGACCACCAGCCAACTTCAAGTTTGAATTTGAAGTGTGCAACATCGATCCACACAGTGTGACCATGGCACAGTATCTCACTCACCACCCACCTAGCAGTTTGAGAGCATTGGTTCCTGTACTTCAGGAGTTACATTGGCAGTAAATCAGCTGAGGAAAAGCTGTGCCAGCTTCCTCCTTCACACAGCCCATTTGATCAGCGTTCACAGCTTCAGCTTTTTTCTACAGTGGAACCCTGGCCAGATCCAAAGGACTGGATGGTAAGAATTGCTCTGGTTCTGGAGAGCCAAATCTGCCTTTAGCCGGTTACAAACAAGACTCATTTCACTCAGCCAAGTATTTTTAGCCGGTAACAAATGTGACACAGGCCATTATGACAGTTCCAACAAAATGTGCCTGGAGATTGGTTAGAAGATCATTAATTAGACCGTTAGAGCACATATACTTGGACTAATTTGATGTCTTTTGTTGATGGGACAGATCTTTTTCTATCCTAGCAAAATTCAGTTTAAGTTGGACAAAAAGAGGTGCAAAGCTTGCCAGAAGTGTAATATGCCAATAGGATGAAATCTTCCTCAGTAAGTTAAACTGCATAATTACTCTCAACTCACCATGCAGTTTAGGATTGGTGCAGGGAGCTGATCCATTATAGTGCAGACCTCAGATAATTGCAGAGCAATTTGTACTGTTGTATCCACTTAAAGCAAATGGATGCATTTTGGGGAAAAGACAGAAGAAGATTTTAGAGCTTAAAGAAAGGCTGAAAAAGGAATTTTATCTGAAGGCTGGTGGGAGTGGGGAGAAATATTAAGCTAAATAGACAAGCCAATGTTTAGGACAAATGACAGAATGGTACAGCCCTCGCTTCTTGGCTGTTGATGTAGATGTTATGCTGCCTGTGTTAAAGATGCTACTTAAATGCAAGTTGTTGAAAGAATCAAATAGAGAAAGAGAAGAGAATATCTACTTCATAGAAAATCTGGAATTTACATATCTGGGGGCACCAAGTGAAAACTTATTGGTAAGTATAGGAGAACAGTTTCACTCTCTCCAGACTTTACCTGGTCTCTGTTGATATGTACGCAGGAAAATAGAGGGGAAATACATAGGAAATTACTTGGTATAGAGGCCTCCTCGTGTTATGAAGGCTTATTAGGAACAGCTTTTAATTTTTGCCATTCTACAGTAAAAGAACAAATGCCCTATTTGGAAAGTCTTATGTCAGTGCAAAACATCGATGCAAATTACTTTCAATCTTTCTGCTAATGGGATTCCACTAATAGTCTACAATTCCTCGTTTGCTGCACAGCCTTTTCAGCAGCCCTATCATCTACTCCAGGGATGAAATTAAAACTGGATCTGGTCTCTGTTTAGTCCGACTGATGGTTTTGCATACTCCCATCAGCTACATGTTGTCTGCTTGTGGAGAGTTTGAGTCGTCTCAGTGCAGTTCTGAGCCAATGCACACCTGCAACAAAAAGCTGCATCTGGCACAATATGGCAAAATGAGTAACCTCATTCAGAGCTGGTGCAAGGATTGTCAAATATGAAGAGACGAGTTCACGCTATGGCAGTTAGGGATAGTCAGATTAGGACTTGGGCATATTGAGGGGACAAATTTACTCTTTATATGACATATCATTTGGAAACACATGGTGTTGGGTATCGTGTCATAGACAGAATGTGTGTGTTTTCTCTATTACTGCCGCACATGATCAGCATATTTGTATGTAAGAGGTGTGTGTTTTCTTACCCTCAAGAAGGTGTCCCTATTAAATAATTTCAGCAGCAAGCTTTTTGAGAGTTTAAAAAATAAAAGTGGTCTCACACAGAGAAAGATTTAGATAGAGCTGAAGGTAATATACAGTTACAATTTATAATTATTTCAGTCTCATTCATGGCAGGTCTGTAGTTTCTTGGATGAATTTGATGCTTTAGTTGAAGAGAAGTCCAGTAAAACAAAGGATCCTCAATAAGCTGCAAAGTTTCCTATAGTTGAAGTTCCAGGAGTTTGGATCTCAGATCAAAAGTGGAACAGGTTGGGGGAGTCCATTTCTGTGTCAGAATCTCCCACTTTCGAGGTATTGCTGTTTATTATCTTGGCTGCTTGGATGATTTGCAGCTAGTTTGGTGGCTTCCAGTGGAAGTCTCTGCCTGCATGCAGCTTCTTGCTGATTACTCAAAGTAGGCTACAAAAATGATTCCCTCGTCATGTGACTTCCACAAGTTCAAAGTCCTTTTTTCAAGCAAAAGGGTGGTGCTTGTGTTGATTACAATCATCCTATGTTGTCATTTGAAACCTTTAGAGTCACCTAGCCTAGTTTGGGTGAGGCAAACTATCATAATACAATGGAAGGTTGATAGAATCTACTCACATCCATCTTACACAGAGTTTCAATGTCCCCTTTTGTCCAGGGTGAAACAGTTAGGCCAGCTGGATCTCTACGGTTCTTTTATGTTGTTCCATCCTTAAACAAAAAGGGATGTGTGAATTCCCCAGATGGCTGCGAATGTCCATATTTGATTAGGTATTCACTATAGAGACTTAGGACTGTATGAAGCTCACGTACCAAAGGTCACATGATTTGCAGCAGCCATCTTAATAGTCTGTCCAGTTTTTTTAAAATATTGACAAATGTTCATAATATAATCGGGACATTACAGAATACTTCCCAACTTCTTGTTTCTAGAACTGATCAGCACATACATTCATCTGCCAAAGTGACTAGACTCAAGATAAACTTGGAATGCTTTGCAATTAAAAAAAACTTGCATTTAGCAGGACTTCCCAAAGTGCATTAGAGAATGAAGGATTTTTGAAGCATAGTCACTGTTGTTTCCTAGGGAACGCGACAATCTGTGTATAGCAAGCTCACAACAAGGTAATTTAAAGGGTTAACTGAATGGATATGTTAATGTAATGTATGACATAGATGATGTATCACTGACACAGTCAGTCATGCGTTGGACCGGGGAGGGGGGGGGCGGGGGGGAAGAGGGGCTTCACAGAAGCATTACAAAGCAAAATATAGCAACGAGCCACATAAGGGGATAATGGATCATTTGACCAAAAGCTTGGTCATACAGAGAGGTTTTAAGGAGTCTCTTAAAGGAGGAAAGTGGAGAGAGAGATGTAGGGAGAGTATTCCAGAATTTTGGGCCTAGCCAACTGAAGGCTTGGCCACCAATGGTGAGACAATTAAAATTGCACAGCTACAATGTGGTAATGATCAATCTGTTTTCTTTCCAGTGATGTTGGTTGAGGGATACATTTTGAACAAGATACTAGGAGACAATCTTGGAACAGAGGGATTCGGAATCAAATTATACTGTTAACTGTTTAGCTGGCAGTGGTCTTCTTTTATCCAGTCAATGGTGACGCTGCATTAAAATTGTGTCACTGCTAACAAGAGTACTAAAACCAGATGTTGTATCTATGCAGCCAAATAAATTCATGGCCTCACTTTCTGCTGCCATTACTAATTAGTAACAAGATAATTGGAACTCTACTGTCTGAGCCCATTCCCAATAGATCTCTCCAAAGTAACCTTTCCTACCAATTTGAAATCAGGAGTAAACCCAACAAGGCCATGAGGTGATGACCTGTCAGTGCTATGATTACAAACAGGTGGATGCTGTGCTTCAAGACATTAAAAGGGAACTCTGTTGTTCCCCAAGAGTTCCAGATGATACATAGACTCTTACTTCAGTATTTTATAGCGAGCAAAACCCTCAGTATTTAGCAAATCACTAGGGTTCCATTAAAATCAGAGGTGCACAATCACGTTAAACAGCCAATTACCTTTGATTGTCCCAAGGGGAAGGTGTGTTTTTCAGATCGTCCACAATTATAATTGGGGCTGAGTTATTCCTTAACAGCTGCTTACTGTCATTTCTCAGTAACTTCCAATGTCTGGCCATGCAACCCGCTGCTCACAAAACACACAGTCAGAATTCTGAATGCCAAGAGACACCTAAAAATGAGTGAGGCAGCTGCAGAAGTTATGTCATTATTAATGAACTGCCTGACTGAAGATGCAAATGAATGGAAGCCAAGTATAGGTTCAACTTTTAGACCATGACTGGTGCTGCAGGCAGTGAGTCAGAGCTTTGGCACTTTTTGAGGACAGAATTCTTATATGATGTAACAATGTACTATTCTGCTGCTAAGTGAGCAGCATGGTCTGGCCCTTTAGGTTTCATTTTTGTAAATGCCATATGTTGAAGTCAACTAGAACATATCGCTTATTGACGTGTAGTTTATCGGAAATCAGTAGGAAAGATCAGTCCTTGGGTTTTCGAATAGTTAGTTGCCTTTGACAAATCAGATCTTTTGAGAAAATAAAATCAAAACTCAGATTATTCTTCTTTTTTTTTAAACATTGTTCATTGAGATGTGAGCACCACTGGCAAGGCCAGAGTTTAGTGCCCATTCCCAACTGCCCTCGAGAATGTGGTGGTGAACCATCTTCTTGAACCACTGCAGTTTAACTTGCTTAGGTACCCCCACACTGCTGTTAAGGAAACAGTTCTGAATTTTGACCTAGCGACAGTGAAGGGACAGCGGTGTCCAAGTCAGGAGGGTGTGTAGCTTGGAGGGGAACTTGTAGGTGGTGGTGTTCTCATGCGTCTGCTGCCCTTAGCCTTCCAGGTGGTAGAGGTCACGGGTTTGGAAGGTGCTGTTGAAGGAGCCTGTGTGTGTTGTTGCAGATGATACACACTGCTGACCACATGCACCAGTGGTGGTGGATGGGGTGCCCATCAAGCGGACCACTTTGTCCTGAATGTTGTCAAGCTTCTGGAATGTTGAGGTGTAATTTGGGCTCAGTTTTTATTCCTGCTTTACACAGTCAAGCCTGCGCTTCCTATGAATGTAAATTTGAAATTGCACACAAAGCATCAGGATACTAGGGGTCTAGGAAAACAACAAGACCATTTAGCTTTGAAGTATGCATCAAAAACTATTCTTGATCTACTTGGAAGAAAATATCATCCTCCAAGAAAATTGCTTCAGGTTAAAATCACTAACCTGTAGTTATTCACATCTAAGGCTAAACAGAAGCAAAAATACAGCAGAGTTATATAGATTACAGAACATAACTAACTGTTTAATAAAGAATAAAAGTTCCAAAGTCTTCATAGTTTTCCTTCATAACTTCATGCATTCATGAACAATTTTACAAGCAAAATAACATTAATGAAGTGCCCAATATGCCTCCAGCCTGTAAGTCTAAATAACAAAGTGGGAGAGAATCTGGGTTATGTGCTTTTCTTCCCTTTGAAGTCAAGCTGATGCAGAAGGAAGATAAAACATTTGCCATTCAACTAAAAAATAGAATTGTCAATGGGAATATATTTCAAAAGACTCAACATCTTGTTTGTCTTAGCAGGATACTCCCTGATGGAACAATGACAAAGAATTGGCTTACACATGGTACCTTTCATTCTTTGGTTCTTCTCCGCTAGGAATATCCAGAAATAAAAAGTTCCATACCTTAGTTGTCAGAGATCAAAGGCTACTGAGGCATTCAATGATCTAACTAGACTATTAGACTGCAGCAACATTAGCTATCCCTAGATAATCTTTTGGGATCCATTTTTAAAAAATACCCACGATATTGGCCTAGTTAAACTTTTAATTAAGAACAGAGTATAGAGCTTCCTATGAACTGGAATAATTGAACTGTCTGTCAATACGTCCTGTGTTATATTCCTGGGCTTTTCTAGTTTTTTTTTTAATATTGTTAACAACTGTGCTAAGCAACTTTTGATGACACTCTTCATAGGTTCCTTAATGTGTGTTTTAGTTATCAAGAGCCATCGATCAAGACTTATTCACAAATAACCCATGAACTGACACTTAGTTGCAGTTCTGCCAGAATCAATTGGCACCAGAGCTCATCATAGCCTTGATTCAGACATCTTACAAGAGTTGAATTTCAACAAACTGGCCAGAATAACCTCCCTCGATATCAAGGCAGCATTCCACTGAATAAGGAGCATCAGCATCAATGGGAAAGCACTCCAATGGCTTGAGTCAAGGAAAATGATTGTCGTCATTATCGGGGATGGACAGTCATGACAGCCCCAGGACATTACTTATAGGAGTTTTTGAAGGAAACATACCTGGCCCAACCATCCTCAGTTGCTTAATTAATGGTTTACTCAACTACAAGGCCAGGAGTGGGACTTCTATTGACAAATCCATAGTTTTCAGGCCCATCGTAACTCCTCTGATAGTGATACAGCTGGTTCCAACCTACAACAGGACACAGATAACATCCAGACTTGTATAGACAGATGTCAGATAACCCACACAAGTGCCAGGTATCACCATCTCAAACAGGAGAAAGCCAAACAATGCTCCCTTGGTCTTCAATGCCTCCCCAGTTCTGAGTTCCATTACCATCAACATCCTGGTGGGGAAGATCACCTTTCACCAGAAACTAAACTGGGCCAGTTATTACAACACTGACTACAACAGCAGGACAGGAGGTAGGTTCATCAGTGTAGCCTAACCCCACGCCCCTCAAAGCCTATTCTCCATTTACAAGGTTCAAATCAGGACCGTGATAGGAAACACAGCACTAGCCTAACTAGGTGCAACATAGGAACATATAGGAAATATGAGAGAGGGTAGACCATTTGGCCCCTCAACCCTGCTCCTCCATTCAAAGAGATCATCACTGATCTTATATCTCAACTCCGTTTCCCTTACTATCTTCATATCCATTGATGTTTTTACTATCTGGAAATCTATCAATCTTTGTCTTGAACATACTCAATGACTGAGCATCCACAGCCCTCTGGGTAGAGAACTCCAAAGATTTACCACCCTCTGAAGTGAAGAAATTCCTCCTCATCTCAGTTCTAAATGGCCTACCTCTTGTTCTGAAACTGTGTCGCCTGGCTTTAGACACCCCTGCCAGGGCAAACACCCTTCCTGCATCTACCTTGTTGAGCCCTGTAAGAATTTTCTATGTTTCAATGAGATCACCTCTCATTCTTCTAAATTCTAGAGAATACAGGCCCAGTCTCCTCAATCTCTCCTCATAAGGCAATCCTGCCATCCCTGGAATCAGTCTGGTGAACTGTCATTGCACTCCCTCTATGACAAGTATATCATTCCAGAGGTAAGGAGACCAAAACTGTACACAATACTCCAGGTGTTGTCTCACCAAGGCTCTACACAATTGCAGCAAGACATCTTTACGCATGTACTCAAACCATCTTGCAATGAAGGCTGACATACCAGTTGCCTTCCCAATTGCTTGTCGCACCAACATGTTAGCTTTCAGTGACTCATGAGCAAGGACACCCAGGTCCTGCTGGATATCAACGCTTCCCAATCTCTCACCGTTTAAAAAATTCACCGCATTTCTGTTTTTTCCTACCAAAAAGTGAATAACTTCATATTTTTCCACATTATATTCCATCTGCCATGTTCTTGCCCACTCACTTAGCCTGTCTAAACCCCCTTGAAGACTTTTTGCACCCTCTTCACAACTCGCATTCCTACTTAGTTTTGTGCCATCAGCAAACTTGGAAATATTACATTTGGTCTCCACATCCAAATTGCCGGTATAGATTGTCAATAGATGGAGCCCTGAGCACTGATCCTTGCAGTATCCCAATAGTCACAGCCTGCTAAAGTTATAATGACCCATGTATTCCCTACTCTGTTTTCTGTCTGATAACTAATTCTCAATCCATGCCAGTATATTACCCTCCAATCCCATGTGCAACTGCAACAATGCTCAAGAAACTCAATATCTAGCAGCTCACGTGGTTGGTGGACCTGACAGTGTCCACCCCCTCCACGTCACCGCCAACCAATTGCTGTAATATAAACAACCTACATCAACACACCACCATTACATCAACAGTACCTCCTTTGCTTGCAACCTCTACCACTAAAAACATGGAAGGTAAAACAGCGTGAATGCTATCACATCCACGTCACATACCAATTTAACTTGGACATAAATTGTCATTCTTTCCTCGTCACTGGGTCAAAATCCTGAAGCCCCTTTCCTAACACCGAGAAATGTAGCAATGCAGCAAATAAAGCCGTGGAATGGCACCATTTCAGGAGAACGAGGGGAGGTCAGTAAATGCAGCCTTGTCCAAGTCACCCATGTTATAATTAAGGTAGCCAGGCAATGAAGGATAGGATACTGGAGTCTAGTGTTTGTACATTTAGGAGCTTTTATTTACAGACACGCATAACAAGCAACTCCAATTCAACAATTAGTTTCAGCTGGATTCTGTATATATGAGCATTGGTTGAACCCCCAGTTAATTACCTGGATACAATTAAACACGCAATTAACAATGATCATCCCAAGAGTAAAACAAAAGTCTTGACCAGCCCTTTGATTGAATTTCTATTTCTACCTATTTCTCGCTGGAAGTTGCCTGTGAAGTACATTTAGAATAAAAGCAATAGAAGGAAGTGCAGGCAATTAGGAACATAGGAAGATAAGACCATTCAGCCCATCGAGCCTGCTCCCCTATTCAATATGATCAAGGCTGATTGAACACTTTACCCACAATATCCCCATAACCCTTTACGTTATTGTTAATCAGAAATCTATCAATCTCTACCTTAAACATACTCAATGACTGAGCTTCCATGGCACTCTGGGGTAGAGAATTCCAAAGATTCATAACCATCTGAGTAAAGAAATTTCTCCTCATCTCAGTCCTAAGCGGCTTCCCCCTTATTTTGAAATTGTGTCCCCTAGTTCTAGACTCCCCGACCAGGAGAAACATCTTACCTGCATCTATCCTGTCTATTGCTTTAAGTATTTTGTAGGTTTCAATGAGATCACCCCTCATTCTTCAAAACTCTAAAGGATACAGGCCCAGTTTGCACAATCTCTCTTCACAAGACAGTCCCGCCACCCCCGGAACAAGCCTGGTGAACCTTCATTGCACTCCCTCTATGGCAATAATATCCTTTCTGAGGTAAGGGGACCAAAACTGCACACAGTACACTAGGTGCGCTCTAACCAAGCTTCTATACAAATGAAGCAAGGGTCCACTACCCCTGTACTCAAATCCTCTTGTGATAAAGGCTAACATTCCATTAGCCTTCACAATTGCCTGCTGCACCTGAGTGTTAGCTTTCAGTGACTTATGGACAAGGACACCCAGGTCCCTTTGAACATCTACACTTTCTAATTTCTTACCATTTAGGAAATACTCTGTACAGTTGTTCCTTCTACCAAAGTGGATAACCTCACATTTTTCCACATTATATTCCATCTACCATGTTCTTGCCCATTCACTTAAGTCTATCCAAATCCTCCTGTAGTCACTTTACATCTTTCTCACAACACACATTCCCGCCCAGCTTTGTATCATCCGTGAACTTGCAAATATTACATTTGGTCCCCGCATCCAAATACTTGATATATGTTGTGAACAGCTGGGGCCTGAGTACTGATCCTTGCGGTACCCCACCAGTCACAGCCTACCAACGTGAGAATGATCCGCTTATTCCTATTCTGTTTTCCACCTGTTAACCAATCCTTAATCCATGTCAGTATATTGCCTCCTATCCTATGTGCTTTTGTTTTGCTAATCAACCTCCTGTGGGGGACTTTATCAAAAGCCTTCCGAAATTCCAAGTATACTACATTCATCGACTCTCCTTTTATCAATTTTGTTAGTAACGTCCTCAAAAAACTCCAACAAGTTCGTCAAACATGATTTCCCATTCGCAAAACCATGCTGACTTTGCCCAATCAGATCATGATTATCCAAGTATCCATTTATCACATCCTTTATGATAGATTCTAGCATTTTCCCTACTATTGATGTATGGCTAACAGGTCTGTAGTTCCCTATTTTCTCTTTCCCTTCCTTCTTGAATAGTGGGGTGACAATTGCTACCTTCCAATCTTCAGGAACCACTCTATAAACTATAGAATTTTGGAAAATGATCACCAATGCATCCACTACCTCTATAGCAACCTCTTTCAACACGCTGAGATGCAGAATGTCAGGTGCTGGGGACTTAACTTTCAGTCCCATTAATTTCTCCAATACAACATTCTTACTCCTCATTATCCCTCGTCCCTTGGATCCCTAAATCTAGGAGATTTCCTGTATCTTCCTCAGTGATAACAGACACAAAGTAATCATTTAGCGTGTCTGCCATTTCTCTATTCCCCATTATGAATTCTCCTGGCTCTGCCTGTAATGGACCCACATTTGTCTTAACCAAGCACTTCCTTTTTACATACCTATAGAAGTTTTTACAGCCTGCTGTTATGTTTTTTGCTACATTGCATTCATATTCTATTCCCCCTTTCTTTACCAGTTTCTTTGACTTCATTTGCTGTATTCTTAAAAACCTCCCAATCCTCAGGTTTACTACTACTTCTGGCAACTTTATAAACCCTTTCTTTTAATCTTATACAATCCTTAGCTTCCTTTATTAGCCATGGCTGACTGTCTTTTTTTGGGTTTTTGCACCTTGAAGGAATGTATAAGTGCTGTAAGCTATGTAATAATTCTTTGAAGACTATCCATTGCCTAAGTACAGTCATACCTTTTAATGTATTTTCCCAATTCGCCTCAGCCAATTTGTCCCTCATGCCTTCATAATTTCCTTTATTCAACTTTAATACCCTTGCTTCAGAATGAACTCTCATTTTCAAACATAATGTAAAATTTTATCATATTGTGGTCACTGATCCCTAAAGGCTCTTTACAACAAGATTATTAATTAGCCTTTTTTCATTACATAATACCAGATCTAAAATAGCCTGTCCTCTAGTCGGCTCAACATACTGCTCTAGAAAACCATCCCCAATACCCTCCAGAAACTAGTCTTCCACAGCATTAGTGCTCAATTGCTTTACCCAGTCTATATGCAGATTGAAGTCTCCCATGATTACTGTATTGGCCATGCTGCATGCTTCTCTCATCTCCCGATTAATACCATGCCCCACATTACCACTACTGTCTGGTGACTGATAAACAACTCCAACCAATGTCTGCTGCCCTTTGCTATTTCTTAGCCCCACCCAAACAGATTCCACACATTGTTCTTCCAATCAGAGATCCTCCCTTACTAATGCACTGATCCCATCCCTTATTATCAGCGCAGCTCCACCTCCTTTCCCTTCTTGTCAGTACTTCCTAAACATCGAATATCCTTGAACATTCAGTTCCCAGTCTTGGTCACCATGCAGCCAGGTCCGACCTGCCACAGAACCAGTCCCAAAGCCTCAGAAATCTGATGCCCTTCCGCCTACTCCAATTCCCCAGCCACATATTTAATCGATCAATCCCCCTATTCCCATACTCACTAACATGTGGCACTGGGAGTAATCCTGAGATTACTGGTCTTGAGGTCCTGCTTTTTAATTTCCTTCTAATTCCCTGAAATCTACTTTCAGGACCTTATCCCTCTTCCTACCTAAGTCATTGGTACCAACGTAGACCACGATTTCTGGCTGATCCCCCTCCCCCCGAAGGATGTCGTGCAGCCAGTCCATGACATCCTTGACCCTGGCATCAGGGAGGCAACGCACCATCCTGGAGTCACATTTACTGCCGCAGAAACGCCCGTCTGATCCCCCATCTCTTGGCCACTTTTTTTGGGTCCTCCTGACAGTTTATTTTCCCACCTGACTTTGTATCGTCAGCATTATCCCCACCTCCTAATCTAAGTCATTGATATAGACTGTAAATAGCTGGGGCCCAAGTCTGATCCTTATAGTACTCCACTCATTATAGTCTGCAAACCCATAAATGATTATTTATTCCTACTCTGTTTTCTGTCTATTAATCAATCCTCAACCCAAAATAATATATTACTTCTCAATCCTACGAGCAAGAACCTCTTGTGTAGCACCTTATCAAATGTTATTTTTTGAAAATCCAAGTGCATTATAACCATTATTTTCCCCCTTATCTATTCCGCTTGTTAAACAAGCTTAATAACTAACAAATTTATCAAATACAATTTCCCATTCATTGATCAATGTTGACTCTGCCCAATCATATGATGACTTTCCAAGTGCTCAGTTGCCACCTTCCTAATAATAGATTCCAGCATTTTCTTGGTAACTCATGTCAAGCTGACTGGTCTTTGGTTCCAGGTTATCGGTATCCCTCTCTTCTTGAATAGCAGAGCTATGCCTGCTCCCTTCCAATCCATGGCGACCACTTTAGAATCTAGGGAATTCTTGAAGATCAAAATCAATGCCTTCACTATCTCTGCATCTAACGCTTTTGAAACCCCAAGATGCAGGCCATCACATCCAGATTTTTCAGCTTTCAGACCCATTAATTTCTCCAGTACTATTTCTTAATCAATACTAATTTCTCTAAGTTCCTTATTCTTGCTAGACCCTTGGTTACCCACTATTTTTAGATTTTTTTGTATCTTCCACTGCGAAAACAGATACAAAGTTTTTGTTTCATGTCTTTGCCATTTTCATATTTCTCATTATTATTTCTCCTGTCTCTGCTTATAAAAGGGACCCACATTTACCCTCTTTACATACTCTTTTTACGTTCTTATTGAAGCTTTTACAATTTGTCTATCTCTTGAAAATTTACTCTCATATTCTCTTGTTAATTTCTTGGTCATCCTTTGCTGAATTCCAAAAATTCTCCCAATCTTCAATATTACTGCTCTTTTTTGGCAACATCATAAGTCTCTTCCTTTAATTCAATACCACCTTTAACTTCTCTTGTTAGCCATGGTTAGATCACTATTTCTGAGGGGCTTTTGTTCCTTAAGGGAACAATGATCTCACTAACCTATTAGACAAGCCAATAATATCTAAGCAAACTTGTTCACTGCTCACACATTTATTCAATGGCTAACATACCATGCTGTCACAGATACAGCAGAAGGTGTTTTCGTGACTCCTGTTGGAGTGCCTTGCCAGTTAATCAAGTCTTTATCTCCTCTTTTCATAATACAAACGTGATTAAAAGAGGATTTTTTTTGTTTTCAGCCTCACCTGTCATTTCTGCTCATTGAGTACTTGCAACATGAAACTCCATCAACTGCTAACCTTTACTCTTCCTGACAGTGACAGATGAATAAGTGTTAAAGAAAACATTGTGTACTCTGTAGCAATAAACCTTTAGCAGTATCAGCCAATACATCAGCCTGACAATGAAAATAAAAGCAAAGAGAAGAAACCATTAATTTCTAGTGGCTTAGGCCAACTATATTTTTGCATTCTCACAAACGAAACCTACATATTTCCAAGAAACAATATACACTGCCTCACCTTATCAGGACCTGGTTAGACAAATCGAGGGGTTAGGCACAAAGGGGGACTGGGCAAGGTTCCAATCCATTCCCAGGTGTGGCAATTGAACTAAATCTCGCTTACCTCCCGTCAATCCCATTTCAATTATGTTTGCGGCTCAGTTCCTTTGTTCATTGTACTTCAGTTCACCAAATGCCCATCTCTTTATCCAGCCTTATGCTGCAGTTCGTGGTCCAATCCAATGTGATGTTGCATGACCATTCTGATACCATCAAGAAAATCATCATCTTCAGATATATTTGCAGCCATTCAAATGAACCATTGCTGACCCCAGCTATTTCCTCTGATGGGTAATCCAGAGAAAGGAGGCATAATCTCAAAATTAGAGATAGGCTATTAGGGAGTGCAATCAGAATGCACTTTTATCCCACACAACAGTCTGGTAAATGCATATTGAAAACCTGAATACAATTTTATAATTATACAGATTTATAAAACTTTTTAAAAATGGCACGTTCAGCATTTTTCCCTTAAATTGAACAATTCTAAGCTACATATTTACAATATTAAAATAGCTCAAGGCAATTTTAAAAGATTTAGCTCTTTAAACAGCAGCTCGATTAAAGGAAGTAAATCTAAGGAGAGCACTTGGATACTAAGTATATTATCTTCTACTTGTGCTGACGGAAGTTAATGAAACCAATTTGTTTTGAAAATATTTGCAGTTACAGGGAATCCGGCACAGCACAGCAAGAGGTAAAGAGAAGTTTAAAATAAAGAGTTATCTCAATCCGCATCTGACAGCAAAACACGCTGGCAAAACTCCGAGGGGATCTCTGTATCTGAGTCACCAGAGGGCATTCTGTCTGTTAAGGAAATGGAGGATCATTAACGCTCCTTGGAATGAAAATATTTTCGCAATCAGTTGTTTGAGATGCCACTTAGGGAAGTATCATTCTGTTCACTGTGTGTTGATTTAACATGTTACGAAGCTCACTAGAAATAACGACCAGGATAACCTTAAAGAATGCATTTCACATGTTGCTACACTTTGCATTAGGGCAAATCTTCAGTTTCTCTTCCTTCTTTGACATAAGTTGTCGATGCCAGGGGATGCACTATCGAGTGAATAGGGTGAGCACTGATGCGCCCGATGGTCTTTTCTCTGTCTCTGAATTACATATATTGGACACATCTTGGATTAAGTACCACAGATCGGAGCACAAAATATGGGCTGACACTCCAACATAGTACTGATGGGGTGCTGTAGTATTGGAGGTGCCGTCTTTCAGATGAGATGTTAATACAAGGCCACTCCAACCCTTCTGGTGGGCATAAAGATCCCATGGCACTATTTCAAAGAAACACAGGGGAGGTGTCTCCAGTGTCTTGGCAATATTAATCCCACAAACACAACATGGAAACAGATAGTCAGTCATCATCTCATTACTGGAAGTTTGCTGAGCACAAATGTCTGCCAGGTTTCCTACATTATAACAGTGATTATCCTTCAAAAGCACTTCATTAGCTGTCAAGCATTTTCAACCTTCTTGAGATTATAAAAAAAAGCATTATATGTAATACAAGCTCTTCCTTTATTTTGAATTTGTCCAAAGCACTTATCACTGGGGTTACACAGTTTCCTTCAACACTGTAGCTATGAATGTGCAGGAATGGACTACAAAGATCATACACTATTTTGTACAAAGTGAGATCAAGTTTCCCTATTGACTCAACAGATTTAATAAGTAACTAAGCCGTCCAGAACAGTTTATGCAACTAAACCTGTTCTTTACAGACCACGAATAGCCTTGTAGAGCCAGTCTAACATCCCAAAATCCAAATTGAAGGACCCACATAATTGGAGCCAATCTTACCATTTCTTTCACTTGTGCTATGGTACGACTGAACAAGATGAGCTGTGCCATTGGGACCTAATCAGACGCTCCACAGTAAAGCAAATGATCAAGGTGTGAAATGTTCTGTTCAACCTCATGGGGTTAAATTGTAACAATTATAGCCTTTATTGATTCATTGAAATTGATCAATAATGGACCAATAGCAAATACTCCATTGAACACCAACCTAGACGCAAAATGTTCCATTTAATCTCACACATCTTAATCTTACACATTGGTTAACTGGTAAAAAAAAGAATTTCATATTCAGAATAAACTCAGAAATCATATTCCTCTCCAAAACAAACTACAGAGCAACTCGATTCCTGTTTGCCTGGTATAAAGTGCATTTTTTCCATCAGGTTGTTATCCATTTATCAAACCATAGAGAAGTTAGGCATAGATCGCCAAGAGCTGAAATTTTAAGGATTTGCACAAATGCAAATTGTGACTGCTGGGCTCGCGTACTAGCATAGAGCACTAGTGAGTATCCTGCTATGTAGTGAGTTAGGACAAACCATTAGAGCACAGGCTGTAGTGTCAAATGGAAGGAACTCCACCCCCCTAGTGGTAGTTTGACTTTGCCATTGAGGCAGACTTGTTGGTCAACAATCAACAGAATTCTAGAGTACTGCAGACTAGACTGGCTTGTATACAAATGACTAAGACTGCCACAAAGAATCAATTTGGTTCCAATCTTCTATTAATGGATTGTGGAACTAACTTGCCCATAAAGAGAGACATACTCCTGCTCTCAACTTTCTAGAAAAGCTAGGTCACTAGTTTTGCATTGCACAATTGTAAAGACGGAGTTCGAGCCCTCGTTAGGCAGGTGGCAAGTACTTCTCCTAAGTGACAACATCTGCACAAACCCTCATCATGAAATACGACTTCAATTCATAACTCTCTGATTCAGGGGAGTTTAGCACCAGCTGAAGCAAGCCAACACTAACACTATAGGTTGCCATCCTGAAAATCTGCAATGGGGGCATCTTTCAAGTGTCAGAATGCACCAACTGGGAACTCTGACTCCAGAAAACTCCAAAAGCAGGAGAAAATTTCCTGATTTGTGTACCAATGATGGGTGTGCGTGCCACAAGTGGCACATCTGGGACACACACAGTCTCAATGAAGGGAGGCCCATAGGGGTAGAGTAGTGTAAGAATCATCCCCCATCTCCCTTTGTACTACCAAACAAAATTATTTTCAGGGATCCAGACCTTGACCCAGCCTACATCTCTAGGTGGGCAAGGCATGACTGATCTGACAAGGCTTGCAAACACTGGCTGCACATTGGGTCAGATTGGTCCTAGGCCATGGAACCTCCCTATGTATGGAGACTCAACTCCCTCCAATGCCTTTGGGCATCTTGGAATACTGGGCACAAGAAAAGAACCATAGGTCCCGGCCTAGTTCCAGGCCATTTGAGTGGACGCTGACCAAGGTTACAGAGGGATTCTGCTGGGGGAAGCCACAGATTTTCAGAGCTGACAAGCCAATAATAATAGATCCAGACTCATCTGCCTCAACACAGCAAAAGAGGTCTTCCTGGGTCTGTACCCAGGGCACAAAGCCATCTGAGCGTAGCAAATATCAAGAAGCCAGAAGTTTTGGAGGACATTGCTGTAAAGAAAGAACAAACTTGCACTTGTATATGGTGCCTTTCATGACCAGATGCTTTACAGCCTACCTTTGAAGTGTAGTCACAGATGCTATGTTGGCTGACGGAAAAATATTGAGCAAGGCACCATAGAGGACTCTAAATCTCTTCTCTGAAATAGTTCAATGGGATCTTTTTCTTCTACCTGAGAGGACAGGCATGGCCTAAGTGCAACATATCATCCAAAAGATAGCACCTCCAACAGAGCAGCACTGTCCTGGAGTGTCAGCCTTTGTTTTGTGCTCAAGTCTCTGAAGTGGGGCTTGAACCTACAACTTTGTGACTGAGGGGTAGGAAAGCTATCTACTGAGCTAAGGCTGGCATGCCTGTTAAGGAAGCCACCTAATTTTCCCACTTAAAACATCAGGAAAGTTTCTTTACCGATGTGTGCTCCTAGCTCCCCAAAGTTTCTAACGTTTACCATGCCCAGAAAACCTTCTCCATTGTCTCATTCGGGAAGGAGTTCTTTCAGAAATGTCTAGAACAAAGCATTCTATGCAAGCCAATGCCTTCATCATTAGGGACCATTTTAGGAGGCTTCTTTGTCAGTTCACAACATCTCGAGCAAGGAATTACAGCAATGGTGTGAAAAGGACCTGGCCATAAGTTTCCACCAATCTTTCAGCAGGAAAACTCCAATGGAAATTGCTGGCACCTAACTCCAACCTGAGCTTCCATATAGTGAAGGCCTGTGCTAGCCCAATTAAAAACAAACAAACAAACAGCCTGTCATTTTTCATAGGGAAAAAAAAGAGAAAAAAAACTTGCATTTATATAAGCATGTTTCGCGATCTCATGATGTCCCAAAGCTAAGTTAAAGCCAATGAAGTTCTTTTGAAGTGTCGGCACAAGATCCGATGTCTCATCACCAACCAGAGATCAAACCAGACATCATTCTTTTCTCAATAACTCTGTAGCATTCTGGGCAGCACACCCTGGGTAACTTCCCCCGAATCTAAAGAGGGTACTGATTTGTTGAAAAAGGAAGTCCTGCATTTATGTAACACCTTTATAGAGCCACCGGTTGCATTACAGCTGGCGAGTACTTTTTGAAATGTAGTCACTGCAGCAATGTAGAACACACAGCAGCCAATTTGTGCATAGAAAGCTCTCACAATCAACAGCATGATGATGATCAGATCATCTCTTTCAGTGACAATGGTTGACAGATAAATAATGGCCCGGACACCATGGAGTGCTCCCCTGCTCTTCTTCAAATAGTGCAATGGGACATGGGTAGAGAGGGCCTCTGCTCAAAAGCCAAACAAAAACAACTTACATTTATATAGCTCCTTTACCAGAGTAAAATGTCCCAAGGCACTTAGCAAAATTTCAGGGCAGATAGCCAAATGCTTCGTCAAAAAGATAAGAACATAGGACTTTGGAGCAGGAGTAGGTTTTTGGGATAGAAGCAGGAATAGGTTTTAGGGAGTGTCTTAATGGAGGAAACCAAGGCCGAGACGTGGTTTCGGGAGGGAATTCCGGAGCTTAGGATTTAAGCAGCTGAAGGAATGGCTGCCAATGGTGAGGCAATTAAAATTGGGGATTCGCAAGAGGCTAAAATTGGAGGAGTGCAAATATCATAGTGGAGGAGGTTTCAAAGATAGTGATAGGCAAGACCATGAAGGGATTTGAAAACAAGGATGAGAACTTTAAGCGAGGCATTGCTTAACTGGGAGCCAATGCAATTCAGTCAACAAAGGGCCGATAGGTGAATGAATGAGACTTGGAGCGAGTCAGAATGCTGGGCAGTAGAATTTTTAAAAATTAATTTACAGGATGTGGGCATCACTGTCTCGGCCAGCATTTATTGTCCATCCTTAATTGCCCTTGAGAAGGTGGTGGTGAGTTGCCTTCTTGAACTGCTGCAGTCCCTTGGTTGTGCACAAGTTTACATAGGGTGGAAGACGGGAAACCGGCCAGGAAAGCATGGAAATATTCAGTGGTAACAAAGGCATGAATGAGGATTTCAGCAGTGGATGAGCTGAGATGGGGTGAAGTCAGGCGGTGTTACAGAGGTGCAAATAGGCAGCTTTAGCAATGATGCAGATATGTGGTTGGCAGCTCAGCTAGTGGTCAAATACAACACCAAGGTTGCAAACAGTCTGGTTCAACCTCAAACAGCGGCCCTCTCATTTGAAACACCGCGCGTTGACAGTGCAGCACTCCTTCAGCATCTCACTTTATTATCAGTTTGTGTCATGTGTTCAATTCCCTCGAGTGGGACTAGAACCCGCAACCTTCTGAGACAAGAGTGTTACCAATGAAACCAAGGAAGCAAAATTCAATAAACCTCCTTAGAAATGTTAAATTGATTTGGTGTGTGATGTCGGCCAAAGGGCAACATGAAGCGCTAATCAAAGGTAAATAAAACACAGTAAAAAGTGGTCAAGGACTGTAGGAGTAGGTCAATGAGATGGACAATTGTTTTGCATCACATGCAAGGGAAAAAGACAAATTAAAGCTTTTATGAATGGGGAGCGGGCAAAGTTCAAGTGATGTAATCAAAAAATTATAATCTAATTACCCATCAATGGTTGATTATTTTATTCCATACTGGAAAGGGGCTGCTCATGAGGAGAGAAAGAGCTAGATTTTCTTCATTCCTTTCAATTGCAATGCCCCTCCCCACTACACTAAAGGTGCTGACCCACACCAAAATACAGTTCCACAGGCACCTGTCACCCTACAGTATCTCAAACTCTGATGACAAATGGCCTTTTAAGAGATTGAATGTGAATATGATGCTGAACAATGGTGGAGGGCTTCCCATTGAACCTGTCCTCAGCTAACATCCTCAACACTTCAGATTCCTCTGTAAACTAGCCTGTTACATCTGTAACATTTTCTAGTTCTGACAAATGGTCACTAACCTGAAACACAAACTCTGTCTTTTTCTTATTATTTTTCCATGGGATGTGGGTGTCACTGGCAAGGCCAGCATTTGTTGCCCATCCCAAATTCCCCATGATCTGAATGGCTTTCTAGGCCATTTCAGAGGGAAGTTAAGAGTCAACCACGTTGCTATGAGTCTGGAATCACATGTAGGCCAGACCAGGTGAGGATGATAGACTTCCTTCCCTAAAGGGCATCTTCCTTTTCTCAGTTACTCAGATGCTACTGGGATAGTCAGTGGTTCAAAGGCATGAATGAGGATTTCAGCAGCAGATGAGCTGAGATGAGGTGAAGTCGGGGGATGTTACGAAGGTGCAAATAGGCAGCTTTAGCAATTATGCAGTTATATGGTCGGTAGCTCAGCTAGTGGTCAAACATCAAGGTTGCAAAGAGTCTGGCTCAATCTCAAACAGTACATGGATTAAACCCCCAAATCTAAAGGGACTACTGATTTGTTGAAAAAGGAAGTCTTGCGTTCATGTAACACCTTTTTAGAGCCAAATGTTGCATTACAGCTGTGAAGTACTTCTTGAAATGTAGTCACTGTAGTAATGTAGAAAACACAGCAGCTAATTAGTGCATAGCAAGCTCTCACAAGCAACAGCGTGATAATCAGATAATCTGTTTCAGTGACATTGGTTGACAGATAAGTAATGACCCAGACACCACAGAGAGCTCCCCTGCTCTTCAAATATTGTAATGGGACTTGGATGGAGATGGCTTTTTATGATAATCAATGATAGTTTCATGGTCACCATTACTGAGACTAGCTTTCAATTCCAAATGTATTAATTGATTTAAATTCCACTTGCTGCCATGGTGGGATTTGAACCTCAGAACATTAGCCTGGGCCTCTGGGTCCAGTGACATTATCACTATGCCATCATCTGCCCCTGTCTCTTCACAGCTGCTGTCTGACCTGAGGTAGAGTGACAGAAAAGTCTAGAGAGGGAATTCCAGAGTACAGTGAGGCGATGAAAATTAGGGAAGTGCAAGAGGCCAGAATTGGAAGACATTTCAGAAATTGGGAAGGTTGTAGGACTGAGCAAGGTTACAGAGATGGAGAGGGTTGTAGGAAGTTGCTGAGATAGGGAGGATTGGAGGAGGTCTGGTAGTGAATTTATTACACAGGTATCAATGCTTGCCTTTCATTTTAAGATCAGGGTAGCAGAATGCATCTGATTTGTTTCCTTTTTCCTCCTGGAGTCTGCTCAGTATCAGTTACTTTGAAATTAGAAGGATATTGCGACTCTTTTGTCCTTTGCAATGTGCTCTTTATTCCTTAATCTTTTACAAAATATAATTTAGTAATAACAGTCACTGCAGGGTGACTTATGATGCAATTATCACAGGACATGCAATTTTTCATTAAACACCCACACATTAAAATGAATATAGTGCCCCCGTGGTGACTGTTATTGTTCAAGCCCATTAAACTGCAGGAAACTTGGAATCGCCAATCTCATTGAGAGGCAAGTGTGAGAAAATGTAGGAGAAAGGATTGTGAGTGGGCGTCTGCGAGGAGGTAACACCAGAAAACTGTACAATATTTGGAACATCGCCAAATGGCAAATATAGGATTCAACATTTCCTACAGACAAAGTGTTTTCAGTCAGAAACATGGATGGAAGTAAAATCTCAAGTCAGTAATGCAATCCGTAATGCTCCCCAATCCCAGGCCAGAGGGGCCCTGGTTCCGGAGCAGCAACTTAACCAGGGGAAGTACAGTTCCATCTAAGTGATTGGGTCTGTTACAGGACAGAATAACATCATCAGAACACATGGCCTCTATGCAGTATCAGCCGTGGTTCATGTTCGCACGTATTTACTCTAAGTCACAAGGTTGTGGCTTCAATTCCGACTCCGAGAATTGAGCACGAGAATCTAGGCTGACTGGAGCATACTGAGGGAGTGCTGCACTGTTGCAAGTGTTGTCTTTTCGGATAAAGCATTAAACCTTCAAATCATTGAACTGTTCTCTCAAGTTGACTTTAAAGATGCCACAGCAATATTCATAGAACAAGGGCTGGTTTCCTGGCCAATACTTATTCCTCAAATCAACATTACTAAAAGCCGGTAACATCTGACCATTATCACACTGCTACTTGTGGAAGTTTGTGCAATTGTCTACCATGTTTCAACCGTGACCGCACTTCAAAAGTACTTAATTGGCTGTAAAGCATTTCAGGATATCTTGAGGTAGTGAAAGATACTATAAAAGCGCAAGTCTTTCTTTTTCTTTATGTTCAGTGACACACCATCCTGACATGCATTCCTTCATTGCCAATATCCTGGAACTCTCTACCTTACACTACTGAGGAATCACTTCATCATATGTACTGCAGTATGTTACAGACAGGAGAGAGGGGCAAAACTGAGCTACTTCATTTTCTCACCGTCTGTCCATAAGCAGAGGTGTTTTAATTTTTGAAACAGGCTGTGGCGTGTTTCCCCAAACTTTGTTTGTGATGTCAATTTTTTTTTTATAAATCGTGTCTCACATTATATTCTCTTTAGAGTTAAAACAGAACTATAGTTTATTCACACATTCAACCCAGGGAATTTATACACACACACAAACACCCAATAAGGAGGTAGGAAAGAGGAGTTTTTATAACTATGAATAACTTAAAAAGAGAAAGAACCACAGATATGGATATCAGTTCACGTAATTGACAGAGTCCAGAAAGTCAGAGTCCAGTGAGGCTTCCTTAACGGAGAAGTTACAGTTCAGATGGGTTCAGCTAGCTGGAGTAGGATTTGCAGAATTCCTCTAAAGCTCTTGGTGACGCAGCGAGATGAGGTTAGTATATGGAGACTTGGGCTGATCAGCAGGAATCTTCCAGAAAAGCAGGGTTTGAGGTTTAGACTTGATGCAGGCCCTTGGTCAGCCTGGAGTCCTGCTTTGATGTTTGCAGGCTGGAGTTCAAACAGCAGACCGAGTCACAAGTCTAGAAATGTAATATTAAAACTTTCCAAAGACCAGAAGCTTAGGTCATGTGATGTTGCCCATTAATGAGTCAGTTGCAGACTAACAAGCAGTTTCTATGCCCCTGGTCAAGATACAGGAGATAGATGGTGGCTATTAGTGCCTCTGCAGGTATAACAAGTTTCAATGGCACTCCCTGTATTATCGTACCAGGCAGGGAAGACAGATCATCTGCTGGTCCCTGGTTTTATTGATTGTAATGTGCCCTCACAATGAGAGGGCCGAGATTCCACAAGGATGAGAGTGGAGAATTTGTCCTGTAACTGTTGTTGGAAAGTTCCAGAAACTGTAGCCAACCTGTGAATAATGTGACTTATAGCAGCCATCTTTTGGTTCAGCAAACTCCACTTTTCAAATAAGGAAAAAAAAGGTTTGATTTGAACAGTTTATGATCTCTTTCATGTCTTAGAGACATGACAAGCGATTTAAGGAGAACGCCCGCCTCCACTTTGAGGGAAATTATGGGCAATAAATGTGGCCTTGTATTGTCCAAATGCTGAGAACAAAATCAAAATGTCACTGCAAGGGAGTTAACGATCACCGAAGAAAGATTCTCCAATTCAAGCCAATCGGAAACCTGCATGTAGAGTTTCTGTTTGAGTGTGTGTTCACATCCTTCATTTGGAGGGGCTGAGCTAAAACCCTCTTCAAAAGTGCATTGAGATAACTGACTCAAAGGCCAAAGCATTAATTCTGCTTCTTCTTTCTAACCATCAAACAAAGTAATTGGAAAGCTCACAAGCTGATAAAAAAACACTCCAGAGAACTGGAACTAATTGTTTATTTGTTTTCAGAAATCAGACAATTTATTTGGTGCGGGGCTGACTTCAGCGCTGGAGGCGTTTATTTCCCTCCTTTCATTAACAATTCTGCCAGTTCTCAGACAGCCTCTGAAAAATGTACTGAGGAGCAGGTGAGCCGATCTCCTTGATTGCAGATGTAAAACAATCTCTGTCACATGGACAAACCTCCAGACACACTGCCAAGCTGTCGCCAACATAGAGAGGGTTTTCCACCAAAAAAAGCAATAGAAATCATATGGCACAGAAGGATGTCATTCAGCCCATCGTGCCTGTGCCGGTCCTTAGAAAGCAACCTCCAGTTTATCCCATTCCTTGCTCTTTTCCTGTAATCCTACAATTCTTTCCTTTTCAAGTGTACATCCAATTCCCTTTTGAAAGTCACTTTTGAATCTGCTCCATCACCCTTTCAGGCAGAGACTTCTAGATCATAACTTGCTGAATAAAGGAATTTTTAATTTCCCACCTGCCTTTTTTTGCCAATTACCTGAAATCTGTGCCCTTTGATTACTGACCCTCCTGCTAGTGGAAACAGTTTTTCCCTGTCTACTCTATCAAAAGCTATAATCATAATTTTGGACATCTGTTAATTGCCTCTGAAACCATCTCTACTCTAAAGAAAATAATCCCAGATTAAACATGCTTAAACTCTTCACTCCCGCCTCCAGATATGCATAATTTATGGCATAAATTATGCATACAAATTTCTTTCTTTAAACCTTTAAGTGAGACTGCCAGTTTAGTATCGAATTACAGATAACGTTGCATTGTGGATATACATCTAATCGAGAAGAAGGTATAACTCCATTTCCTCCCAGGCTACAACCCTCATATAAATCGGGACTCCTCCAATTCTGGCCCCTTGCACATCCACAATTTTAATCGCTCCACCATTGGTGGCAGGGCCTTCAGCTGCCTAGGCCTATACTATGGAATTCCCTCCCTAAACTTCTCTGGCATTCTACCTCTCTTCCTTTAAGAGGCTCCTTCAAACCTAACTATTTGGCCAAGCTTTTGTCCTCATAGCTTCTGGTGTGGCTCTATGTCAAATTTTATTTGATAATGCTCCTGTGAAGTGCCTTGGGACATTCTACTGTGGTAAAGACACTATATAAATGCTTGCGGTAGTATATGCCACCGTCATTATTGTTGAGACAATACAACTAACAAAAAGAGAAAACCTACATCCCAGCAGCTTGGACTGGATTCAAAACAAGGCTTTAGAGGTGAAAGGCTAGGGTTTAACCCCCAATCCCATCGCAGACACTCTGAAAGCAATTTAATTACATAAGTCAAGCCCACATTAATGCATCCTCAGTCTTATTAGTGAGGCCGTGAGCCATAGATGAGTGGGACATGATGCAGGATAAGATATGGGCAGCAGAGTTTTGGATGAGCTAAAGTGTATGCGAGGGTGTTGGATGGGAGGCTGGCTAAGGGAGCATTGGAATAGTCTAGCCTGGAGGTGAATAAAGAATGGATGAGTGCTTCAGCAGCACATGGCTTGAGGGAAGATGGAAATAGGTGATCTTATGAATGTGGAAGTAGGTAGTGCATGTGATGTCGAGCCCAGTGGTGTTTGTGATGGTGGCCCAAGGCCAATTCCTACAGGTTCGAAAGCACAGCAATGGGTGAAAATGCACAGGGAAGGGGCTTCTGGTCAAGGTGGGATGGATGTTGGGAGATTGGAGCCACTTAGAGTCAAAATTTGAAATTTCAGAGCAATCTGAATGTAATCACAATAATTACTAATTCCTCTAATTACCAATTGCAAATACAAGAAAAAAAGCTCCCAAGGTTTTATTGCTCAATATTGCAGCTAAAGCACAAACAGGAACATTTGGCACTGACAAGTTCATTTCAGATCTCAGCATCACAAATTTCACAACAGCCACAATATCAGTTATCTGGTCTTTTGGTATATTATCAAATTTATGCCTCTGAAATAAAGCTAACATCTCTTCCTCTTTAGGGCTAGAGCATAGCTTGGCAAGGTTGCATAGAGGAGATTCAGGTTGGAAGGATTACATGCCTGTTCAATGTTTCTCTGTGACTTGTTTAAAAATACTCATTCACTGGATGTGGACCTTGCTGGCTAGACCAGCATTTATTGCCCCTCCGTAATTGCCCTTGGACAGGTGGTGATGAGCTGCCTTCTTGAATTGTATGCAGTCCATGTGATGTAGGTACATCCACAGTGCTGTTAGGAAGGGAGTTCCATGATTTTGACCCAGCAACAGTGAAGGAACAGTGATAGTCAGGGTTGTATGTGATTTGGAGGGGAACTTGCAAGTGATGGTGTTCCCATTGCATCTACTGCCCTTGTCCTTCTAGCACACAGGCAAGTGTTAATGAGGAAAATTTTCACCCAACAATTGATATTCATTGTTGCCAAATCAAGTAATGATACTAAGTGTGACCCAAGGTCTCAAAAAATAAAGTACAAGTAATAAATCCCATACACCCATTGCCCCTGCCCTCACTGACCTACTATGGCTCCCAGACCCCAGAGGCATCCATTTTAAAAACGGTCATTCTCATGCTCAAATCCCTCCATGGCCTTGCTGCTCTATCTCTAACCTCCTCTTGGCCTGCAACACCCCAGAACTCTACGTTTCTCCAACTATAGCCTTTTACCCATCCTCGCATTCACGCCACCATTAGCAGCTAGGTATTCAGCTGTCCTGGCCTCAAGCTCTGGAATTACGCCCCCTAAACCTCTATGGCTCTCCACTTCTCTCTCTCACTTTTTCTTCCTTTAAAAATTTACTTTGTTGACCAAGCTTATGGTCACTTATCCTAATGTCGCCTCCTTTAGCTCGGTGTCAATTTTGTTGCTTGGTTATGCTCCAATGAAGTACCTTGTGGGGAGTTTTCCTATGTTAAAGGTGTTATATAGATGCCAGATGATAGGAATGAATATGTTACATGTATAGTTATATATTATATACAATATATATTTATAAAGATAGTGAGATATATAATGAGGGGGGATACGTATACACACACACACATCCCTATATTCCACCATTGGACACACTTGAACAAGAGTGGGAGCATTCGCATGAATTTCACATTCATTCAGCAAAGACACATCCTCTGCACAGTAACACAATCATATAAAAATAGGCTCTCCAACTGGGAGATGTTAATTTCCCATCCTACGCTGGTATAAATCACAATCTCTGAGCAAGATTTAAAAGTCTGTGGGAAATTAAACTTTTCTTTTTCACCAAATGGACGTGTTTTTTTTTTACTTGAAACTAATTCCAAAAGAAGCTTGTAGTTTAATTCACCATCCCTAGTAAGGTACAAGAAATTCTCTCTACTCATTCCCTGTTCAGAGTAAGAATGAATAGTGCGCTGATAATGTTGCCCATATGCGGAGGATGTATGGGTCACTCATGCCCCGTCAGATTTGGGAGCACTCTCAGACATCGGTTCCTTGCTATCAACTCTCCCAAGACCATCTCTCAAATTGTTTGTAATGTTGCAGCATATCAGTTTTGGCTGCCTGTGTCACAACTGTTAAACTAGCTTCCCTCCACCCCCCCACACTGTACATATATGAAAGTCACTCACTGGCGACACTCAGTCAAAGGCCAAGGTGCTTTACAACATAACCACATTATTGTTTACCGCAGTAAAAGTATTCACATTTAATTGGCAAGTGTAATTGCCTTGCCATTTTTGTTCTATGTACTCATTTCGTAATGGAGAGTGGGCCTCTCCCTATTTCAGGCGACCCATACAAACACCAAGCGCAGCAGCTCAGCGCAAAGTCAAACCTCACCTAATGAATTTTTGAAGAAATGATTAAAGTAGTGGACAGGACAATATCAATGGATGACATGTATATGGACTTCTTGGAGGCATTTGATAAAATCTCTCATAAGAGGCTTCAACTTTAGCTCATAGTCTATGTAACTGAAGGCAAATTATTGAGGCATTTGGTTGAGTGGCAGGAGACAGAATACCTGCTCATTACCTCTACTCTAACTGCCAGGATGTGACTAGTGATGCCCTACAATGGTGTGTGTTGGGGCCTCAACTATTCACCATATTTTTTAACGACTTAGATGATGGAATAGAAAGCCACATAGTCAAATTTGCTGATGACACAAAGATAGGCGTTTTTGTGTAGATGGAAGCATAAAATTACAAAGAGATACTGATAGTTTAAGTGAATGGGCAAAGCTATGGCAAATGAATTTCAATGTAGCAAATGTGAGGTCATCTACTCGGGATATACAGGAGATAGAATAGTGTTTCTTCTAACTGTGGAAAAGCTAGAAACAGTGGAGGTCAAGGTACATAAACCATTAACAGGTACAGAAAATAATCAAAAAGGCTAATAGAATGCTGGCCTATATATCTAAACAATGAGAATACAATGGGGTACAAATCATGTTTCAGTTATACAAAGCCCTGGTTCAACCACATCTACAGTATCGTGATCGGTTCTGATTACTACATTTTAGAAAGGATATATTGGCCTTGGAGGGAGTACAGTGTAGATTTAAAAGGGAGACTTGCATTTATAGAGCACTTTTCATGACCACCATAAAACATAAGGGTGTGGCACAGAAAGGGTTAACCTGGGACTGGCCCACACTGATGCAAAAAGAACATGACCCAAGTATAGAGGGCAGTCTTGGACTGGACAGAGACTTGTGTAGAAGCAAACATGGAGACTGCTTCTAGCTTAGACCTTATACTGTATATATGTATATAGTTACTCATAGTTAATGAACACTTACCGTAAAACTATACAAGACTCATAACCTCTTCATGAGACGTACCAAACTGCACACCATCTTAGAACACAGCAGATATCTCGAAACACCTCACAGCCAATGAATTACTTTTTAACAGTGTAGTCACAGTTGTAATGTAGGAAATGCAGCAGCCAAAATGCACAGGGCAAACTCCAGCAAACCACAATGTGATAATGACCAGATAATCTGTTTACGTGTTATGGATTGAGAGATAAATAGTGGCCAAAATGCCGGGGATAACCCCCCTGCTTTTCTTCAAAATGGTGCCAGGGGATCTTTTACATCCACCAAGCAGGCAGATGGGACCTTAGTGTAACATCTCATCTGAAAGATAGCACCTCCAACAGTGCAGCACTCTCTCAGTACCATACAGGAGCGCCAGCCTTGATTTTTGTGCTCAGACCATGGAGTGGGAGTTCAACTGAGAGCCTTGTGGCTCAGGAATGAGGGCACTACCAATGGAATCATGGCTAGCACTTTACCAGAATGATACCTGGACTCCAAGGATTAAATTAAGAGCTGACATTACATTAACTAGGGTTGAATTCCCTGAAATTTAGAAGGTTAAGAAGTGACTTGATTGAAATTTTCAGGGTATTAAGGGGAACAGATTGCAGCAGATAGAGAGAAACTATTTCTGATAATTGAGGAGTCTAGGATGAGTCCAAAGAATAGAGCTAGATCTTTCAGGAATGAAGTTAGGAAACACTTCTACACACATAGGGTGCTAGAAGCTTGGGACTCTATTCTACAAACAGCACGTGTTGCTACAACAACACAAAAGCTGAATACTGCAGTTGCTGCAAATCTGAAATAAAAACAGAAAATGGTGGAAATACTTAGCAGGCTGAACAGCATCTGTGGTTAGAAGCAGGGTTAATGTTTCAGGTTGATGATGCTAGATCAATTGTTAATTTTAAATCTGGTGTTCATTGATTTTTGCCAACAAAGGTATTAAGCTATAGAGGGAAAAGGTGGAGTTAGATCACTGATCAGTTATGATCTTCTTGAATGTTGGAACAGGTTTGAGGGGGTAAACGAATTGCTTAAATGTCATCCCTACTGCTCTAATTAATGCAAACCCAACAATGTATCTCAGCCCCAGCACTGGAGCCTTTCAATTTCTTGTATTAGCTATTTTTAATGGTAACATCTCTAAGGGATTGGAAATGCCATGTCAAATTAGAAGGATAGTCATGATTTGAAATGGCCCAAACTCATTTGATTTTGGACTGGTAACTAGATTCACTGATAGTGGTGGGTTAACACTTATCAGGTTTGTATGCATTTTTGTATTGGTCTTCAAATTAAACCATTGAACAACCCAAGCTTGACACGTACCCGAACATTTTCTGCTGTGAGCGGCTTAAACGTTATGTTCCAGAGGTAGCAGGACAGTGCAGTAACTTACTCCACCCCTAATTTGCCAGCTCTAGTCTCCAGTTACCTGATATCCCCCACGATTTGCACAACTGGTCTTTGTGAACACTCTGTTGCCTTTTGAGCCCACAGAGTGACAAGAACGGATTCCAGGTCAGATGCTTTTGATGAGGAAGGGTTCTCACAGGGAAAATGCAGGCCCCTAGGTCTTGAATCTTCACTCATTTAGAAGCCTTAGAAACAGAACTGGACCACACAGACCCTCTAGCCTGCTTTGCCATCCAGTTAGATCATGACTGATCTACACCATTTACCCACCTCTGCTCCATATCCTTCAATACCCTTTAACTAACAAAAATCTATTGATCTCAGCTCCAATTGACTTCCAGCATCCACACTGGGGAGTGGATAGGATGGGGGCAAGTTCTAGATTTCTACTACCCTTTGTGCAAAAAGGCACTTTCTGATTTTACTCCTAAGTGGCCTAGCTTTAAGTTTCAATGTAGACTGGGGTCAAACAAGGCTGTGTCATCACACCAACCCCCTTCTCCAAATTCCTCGCTACAAATCTGCACCTCACCTCCAGCAAATTACCCACAAGTGTGGAAATAATCTAAGGAACGGACAGGAAACTGTTCAACCTACACCACCTTCAACCCAAAACCAAAACCACTCCAACCTCAGTCATTGAGCTTCCGTGTGCAGATGATGCTTCTGTGTGTGTGCACTCACTCAGTAACAGAGCTCCAGATCATTGTCGACTCTTTCTGTGAAGTATATGAGAAAACTGGCCTTTCATGAAATACCTTGAAAACCAAGGTCCTCTTCCAGCCAGTTCCCATAGCAAAACACCAACCCCCCCACCCCCCACCATGATTAAGATCAATGGCAAGATCCTGGAAAATGTGGACCAATATCCATATCTTGGGAGCCTCCTCTTGACGAAGGCAGACATAGACGACAAAATTCATATCACCTCCAATGTTCCAGCTCATCCTTTGGCCGACTGAGGAAAAGAGTATTTGAGGGCCAGGATCTCAAACCCAAGACTAAGGTCATGGCTTAACATGTAGCAGTGGTCCCTGTGCTCCTGTATGTTTCAGACGGACTTGGACAATCTCCAGCAGACATCTCAAAGCACTAGAGTAATACCACCTGCGATGACTTCACAAAAAATAACTTATCTCTGCCTTAAATGAGCGACCCCTTATTTTTCAGTGACCCCTAATTCTTTATTCCCCCACAAGAGGAAACATCCTCTCCACAGCCACACTGTCAACACCCCTCAGGATCTTAAAGGTTTCAATCAAGTCACCTCTTACTCTTCAAAACTCCAGTGAATACAAGCATTGTCCAACCTTTTCTTATAAGACAACCCGCCCATTCATGGTATCAGCCTAGTAAACCTTCGCTGAACTGTTTCTAATGCATTCACCTTGTTCCTTAAATAAGGAGACCAATACTATGCACAGTACTCCAGATGTGATCTCACCAGTGCCCTGTACAACTGAAGCATAAACCCATACTTTTGTACTCAATTTCCTTCGCAATAAAGATAACATTCTGGTAGTTTTCCTAATTACTTGCTGTACCTGCATACTAGCCTTTTGTGTTTCATGCACTAGGACAGCCTGATCACTCAATCTCAGAGCTCTGCAATCTCTCATCATTTAGATAACATGCTTCTTTTTTATTGTCTTTGCCAAAATGGATAATTTCACACTTGCCCGTATTATACTGCATTCGCCGGATCTTTGCCCATTCACTCAACCTATCTATGTCCTCTTCACAACTTACTTTCCTACCTATCTTTGGTTTGTAAGCAAATTTACCAACCATACCATCTGTCCCTTCGTCCAAGTCATTTATCTCAATTGTAAAAAGTTGAGGCCCCAGCACTGATCCCTGTGGCACACCACTCGTTACATCCCACCAAACAGAAAAAGACCTATTTATACCTACTCTCTGCTTCCTATTAGCCAGCAACCTTCTATCCATGCCAATATGTTACCCCTTACACCATGAGCTGTTATTTTCCGCAGTAACCTTTGTTGTGGCACTTTATCAAATGCCTTCTGGAAATCTAAGTACAGTACATCCACCAGTTCCCCTTTACCCACAGCACATGTGACTCCTTCAAAGAACTCCAATAAATTAGCTAAACATGATTTCCCTTTCACAAAAACATGTTGACCCTATCTGATCACCTTAAACTTTTCTAAGTGCCCTGCTGCAACATCTTTAATAACAGCTTTCAACATTTTCCCTACGACAGATATTAAGCTAACTGGCCTGTCATTTCCTGCTTTCTGTCTCCCTCCCTTTTTGATTAAAGGAGTTACATTCATTATTTTCCAATCTAATGGGACCTTCCCCGAATCTAGGGAATTTTGGAAAATTAAAACCAAAGCTTCAACTATTTCACTCGCCACTTCTTTCAAGGCCCTATGATGAAGTCCATCAGGATCCAGGGATTTGTCAGCCCACAGCTCCAATAATTTGTTCAGTACCACTTCTCTGGTGACTATAATTTCCTGAGTTCCTCCCTCCATTCCATTTCTTAATTTACATATCAAGCATAACCACAGGCAAATGGGAGACCCTGGCTTGTGATCGACCAAAATGGAGAAGGCTCATTCGGGAAGGTACTGAATATATCAAGAGACTTTGTCGGGGACCTAAAGAGGCAAAGTTGAGGAGTCGGAGAAAACACAAAAACCTCCAAACAAACCATCAATTCAACCCTTCAAACACCACCTGTCCCATAGGTGGCAGGATCTGCAGGTCATGTATGGAACTATTCAACCATCTCAGAACCCATCGAACCAGAATGGGAGCAAGTCATCCTCGATCCCAAAGGACTGCAGAAGAAGGAAGATTGCTATGCCAACTATGCTGTTGGCCTTTGACTGGTACTGCCAAGTTAAAGGGGTAAAAATTCCACAAATGGCCAACTGGAATTGCTCAAATTTTCAGTCTTCCTTTGCAGCATATACCAAGTCACAATTATGTTTTTTAAACCCTTCCTTTGTATTATATTGAGAGCAGCTCTATACTACGGATGTGAGACCATTGTGAAGTGGGCTGAGGTTGGTCAAACACATTATACTGCAGCTGAAAGAAAAGTCATTCTTTCACCTGATCAGTCTGACCAAAGATTCAAACCAGGTCTCAAACATGAAGAAAGTGTTTTCCCCACACCGCTCCACCTTTTCAGTCATTCTATTCTAATGTATACTAGGCACATGACTTCCCCAGAATTAACTGCTCATTGTTTCACCAAGTGTCAACGAGTTTCACTACCCTTCTGTGAATGACATATGGCACTACAATGCTCAACAAAATCACCTACTACTGACATGACACATGCCCACTGATTCCTCATCACGCACAGCCACAAAGTGCCAAAAACCTGCTCCCCAGGCCTCTGCCAATCCTCCTTCTTCGTAGGCCGGTTGCTAGGAGATGCCTAAAACTGGCCCAGGGCGACTCTCCTGCTGATTCATCACCCTTCCACCATCCACCCCCCGCCCCAGCACTTCTCTCCTCCCCTCCCAATGAGCCAAATCCTCCACTCAGTCTCCCAGGGCTGATTTTGAGAGTCAATGTACAAAACTGTGAAGCTTTGAAATTCAAAAGCATCGCAATATGTAACTTTTCTACATCAATAACAGTACAGCTGTGCCTAATTTGCCAACGTGTAAGAGAGATTGGTAATAAGTAAATAAATTGGCATCACCTATCAGGATCATGGGTGCAAATAACTGTATTTTTGCTTCCAAACAAACCTGTTTCTGACCGGGTAATGCTCGATTATTAGTGGGAGTTTTCTGAATGTTGAAGACAGGTTTGAAATGTGCCTAAAATGTTTAAGATTGAAAATATTAGAGTTCAAACAACTCCGATGTGCTTAACCCTTAAAACTTGGAAACAATTTCAATTAACAAAGACAATGATGAAATGAAATGTATATGTAAATGTTACCCTGGTATCAATATGTCAAAGGGCAAACAAATCAAACCTTTTTTTTAAATGTTGTTTTCTCTCCCCACATTAGTTAGGCTCTCTCTTCTTGCCTTGCAGTTTGATGGGCTGTTGCATTTGCATGGGACTGATTAAATATTCTCAAGGACCGTATACTAGTAAAGTGCAAAAGTATTTAAACAGTTCTTTATTTAAAGTTTTTTTTTTAAAAAAAGAAAGACTTACTTGCCTCATATTGAAAAATAAACTGGGGTCAGTCTGCTCGAAGCTGAGAGGCTCAATTGAGAACAGGAGACACCGCGGGGTGGCGCCAACGTGACTGCTTTAAAGTTGTGAATGAAGCAGCGAAATCTTTTAAAAGAATTCAGTTTTACCTTCACAACTTAAACTGTAAGGCAATGCGGGGACCTTTCCTCCAATAAATCCACTGCAGCTACTTTTAATGACACGCACTCGCAGATGATAATATTACATCTGCATTATGTGTGTGTGTGTGTGTAGAAACCATTAACATGTAACAAGAGGTGATGGTCTCTCTTCAAATATTTATGTAGCACTTTCCTTGAATAGGGATACAAATAGATCGAGGGCGGGGGGTAGACTTAATAGCAACTAATGCACGGTGCTTGATATAAATACAGCATCTCCAGCTTGCTCCCAGTGAAACTCCCCAGCCCTGTGTGTGTGTGTGTGTTAGTCAATAAAATACAGATTCAAACTGCAGACAACCTAACCCCTGTCAGAATTTTCGGTCTCATATTCGTGGACAATGGGTGAATCTTTAACAAAAAGCCCATTGCGATTTTAAGATGATGAATTGCAATTGGCAGTTTATTGCATCCCATAATATTACCATTCAGTTCTGATCAGAAACGATGACCCGTAGCACAAAGGGGACGTCAGTGAAAATGACCCTCACTCCCGGCTCTCCCGTCCCCTACATTCAGATTGAACAGAGCAGCCAATTCGGCTTTGTTCCCGTTCAGAAACACTGAGCGGTAACAGGTACTAGACTGGATTGAATGTGAGGCAGACCCGCACTCTTTATACATTCGCGGTTTGAGAATTGAAGAGAACCCGGTTTTAACTCGGTTAAAGGCCAAATGAGCTTTGGTAGAACTCAGGCCAAAGCTGAGCTGTCCCTCCTGAACCTTTGCAACACGTTCGCATGACAGACATTGGCCCCTCTCTAGGGGTCACATTCTAGGTGAGATTGGCCGCACCCTCGTTCAGATTTGTGCCCGACTAAGGTCCCAACACCACCAGAGGGGGAAGGGCGGGAGGAGGGAGGGAGGAGGAGGGAGAGGGAGGGGAGGGAGAGAGGGGAGGAGGAGGGAGGGGGAGGAGGGGGGGGGGGAGGGAGGGAGGGAGGAGGAGGAGAGGGGAGGGGGAGGAGGGAGAGGGGAGGGGGAGGAGGGAGGTAGGGGGGAGGAGGGGGAGGAGGGAGAGGGGAGGGAGGGGAGGAGGGAGGGGAGGAGGAGGGGGAGGGGGAGGGGGAGGGAGGGGGGAGGGGAGAAGGGAGAGGGGAGGAGGGGAGGAGGAGGGAGGTAGGGAGGAGGAGGGAGGTAGGGAGGAGGAGGGGAGGGG